>NW_021703769.1:80026888-80090190 GCF_005190385.1 Monodon monoceros
CACACACACACACACACACACACACACACACACACACACACACACACCACTGAGCTCTTTATCCAGGAAGATAAGCCAAGAGAGGATACACATTCACCCTTCATTCAGGCCTGGAGGTGGCCAGAAGAGTTTAATCTAGAAATAAAGCATCATTAATTTTCTAACTGATTAAAGCTCTGTGGGGGTAGCTAAGATAAATTTGCCCACGTGTCTCTTCCCTGGGAGTTACAATCCAGAAAAAGAGAGTGACTAGTATTCAAATGTTGCAGGGAACTAGAAGACTCTGAGTGGATCCCAACGCAGTGAAGGTCAAAAAATTATCATCTCTTCTAGTCCTCTGGGTCCCTCGTTCTGGGCGTTTTAATCCTTTGCCAAGCGTTCTTGGTTTTACCTCTGTGAAATCTCCCATATACCAACCTCCTTCTCCCCGTTTCCGACGACGCCACCCTAAAACCACGCAGCCTGCTGGCCATCCAAGTGCCGAGGAGTCTCTGATCACCTGTAACTCGTCCCAGGCACCCAGGCTGGGCAACTGGTCGGAAGCCCCTTTTTCCTCAACTCTGACCCCTCCACTCTCACCCTGCCTCCTGCTTACCAGGAAATAAAGGTTCTTTGGTACAACTTACGTCGACTTCCTGATCTCTAACAATCCTAGCGGGTATATACATCTCTCTCCATCTCCTCACCTGGAGTTTCAGAGGATGAATCTTACCTGGAGTTTCATCGGAACATCTTGCAGGAGCCAGTCACGACTCGAGGGCTACAGGCAGGCCTTACTGGAACAAGCAGTGGCCGTGGAGATAAACGGAAGGGCCGCAGTCAAGTGTGGCGGCCCCTGGGAGATGTCCTGCCGGGCACGGGTGCAGGACGCCCGCCCTCCACCCACGGGAAGCAGACAGACTCTGGGCTCCAGCCCAGCCATAGCCGTTCATAGCATGTGCCATCCAGGGAATCTGGCTACTTATCCAAAATTGAAAACTTCATTTGCAAAAAACCCATATGAATTTTTGCCGCAGCTGAAAATAACTGACAAGTGAGCTGACCTCCCAACAGAGGCCTTCCTGTCCTGTGGCCACCAATGGGACTCACTCCTGGATGTAAAAGCACATTATCTCCCTTCCTCTGGCCTCAGAGAAGCCTTCAGTACGGACAAGAAACGGTGGCTGAGACTCCTAACTAATCCTGGGGTCCTGTGCGCAAGCGCATGAGTAAGCGGAGTGGGCTCGTAGAGAGGAGAATGGAATCGACCCACAGAGGAGGAAGCTGGGTCAGATCGCTTAGGGAGTGCCTGCTTCCCTTAAAGTTCCTTGAGTTCCCAACTCTGAGAAGGATCCTGCCTTCGGATTCTGCGTGCTGTCCGGGGCCCTTCATCACCCTCCTTCCCCTTCTTTGCACGAGTTACTCTGGAGAGGCTAAATTACACGCGCGATGAAGCACCGGATTGCAGCGCTAACACCTCCCTGAGGCCAGGAACTTCCAGTTACTGAGCAGGAAACGCTTACAGCTGGATGCCCCAGAGCCGCTGTTGCCCTGGGCTGTGCGGTGTAAAGTGGTGATCCAACGGGATTAGCACAGCAGTTCTGACCAAAAGACAGGATTAAGGGGGCTCTCTTATTCCAGGGATGTGAAGAAAAAATGCCAACCCCGTACAGAATCTTAGGGCACTTGATGTAAAGGTGAAAGAGAACTATAGAATCATGCATCCGTTTCCAATAACCACTAAAAACTAGAGTGCCCCTCTAATTCAGTTTGGGGTCCAGGTGGATCCCCTAAGAATGCTCACACGCACAGAGCTGGAATAGAAGGACATCCAGATGTCCTGTCTGTCCCTCTCCAGAGCTTCAAGCCTGCTCCCTCCCACTGTCCCGGATGCCCAAGTACTTAGACCCTGTTTTTTGTTTTTTTTTTTAAAGAAGCAGCATTTTAGTTTTATTTATTTATTTTTAATTTAATTTTTTTTTTCTTCTTTTTGGCCAAGCCACCGGGGCATGCAGGATCTTAGTTTCTAGAGGGATCGAACCTGTGCCCCCTGCAATGGAAGTGTGGAGTCCTAACCACTGGACCACCAGGTAATTCCCTAGACACCTGTCTTGAGTCCTCTTGGGTCCTATATTGAGATGTTGGACAGGAGGGGCCAGGTGATGGGAAGAAACTGGCCTGGTGATGGTGGTTCCTGAGCACAAGGGTGAAGTGGAAGTCCTTGCTCCCAGGCTGGCCTTGGGGCTGGCACAGGGTCTTACCCTGAGGGCAGCAGCTTTTGCAGGCCAGCTCTTTCCACAGTGTGTCACTGGATGAGGGCAGCTCGCAGACAAATAGGCTAAAACCTTTTTTCTACATCCTGGGAGCCAGGTTGCCCTGGAGCAGAAAAGATGGGGCAGCTTCCTTGTCAATTGTCCCTCAGGGATGGGACTGCAGCTTGAGCTCAGTCAGCTGAGGAACTTGGTTGAATCTCTCTCAAAGGAGACAAACTACATGAGAAACAACGCTATTCCCAAAGCCACGTTTGGAGTGTGGTCATGGAATCTGGTACTCGGCTCCAGCTGCTACTTCCAGAGCCAAGGTGCCCTTCCCCAGCCTCACCAGTTCTCTGAAGGAAGGCAGCCATCCTACCTAATCTCAGGGAGAGACCTTTTCACCCTAACCCAGTGGTTCTCAGCTGGGGGCGATTCTGTCCTTCAGAGGTTTGGTTTCATAGTTCTATGTTTCATGAGTCCTTATCATATGGGCAATTATACTGTAATTATTCTGTAAAATAAATATTTACATAAAAATACTGAATTACTATAATGTACACCTGAAACTCATATAATATTGTAACTCTACTTCAATTTTTTTTAAGTGTGAAAAATAATATTTACACAAAAAATGATGTTATATCTGGGATTTGCTTCAAAATAATCAGGAGGAGGACGAGTGGGACTGCAGATGAAACAAGATTGGTACCTACTGATAACTGATTGACTTACCATAATTCTCTGCAAAAAAATTGTATATAAAAATTGTATATAAACTGAAATTTAATTAAAGTTTTCTGTGAATATAAGGCTTTAAGTATTTAAAAAAATTTCTCCTGGATTGGGTTATCATGATAAGTAGGACTTTACAATTGATCAAAATAGAAATGTGCAACAGGGACTTCCCTGGCGGTCCAGTAGTTAAGAATCCACCTTGCAATGCAGACGACTTGGGTTCTATCCCTGGTTGGGGAACTAAGATCCCACATGCCACAGAGCAACTAAGCCCTTGCGCCCTAGAGCCCGAGTGCCACAACTACTGAGCCCCCTTGCTCTGGAGCCTATGCACCTGCTGCAACTAATGACCCTGTGTGTCACAACTAGAGAGAAGCCCGTGCACCGCAACAAAAGATCCTGTATGCTGCAACTAAGACTCGATGCAGCCAAAACTTAAATAAATATTAAAAATAAAAAAGAAATGTATAACAGATCTGATCTATGAGTAACAAAAAATTATTTTTATTAGAATTTATCTCAGTGAGATGGAGGGAACTGTCTTGTTTTTCTCAATAGATGGGCATTACTTATTACCGGAATGAAATATTATGTCATTACTACTTTTGGGTTTTTTTTTTTAATAGATCTTTATTGGGGTATAACTGCTTCACAATACTGTGTTAGTTTTTGTTCTACACCAAAGTGAATCAGCCATATGCATACATATGTCCCCATATCCCCTCCCTCTTGAGCCTCCTTCCCATCCTCCCTATCCCACCCTCTAGGTCATCGCAAAGCACGGAGCTGATCGCCCTGCTACTTTTGTTTTTTAATTTAATTAATTAATTTATTTATTTAGGCTGTGCCCCGCACAGCTTGTGGGATCTTAGTTCCCCGACCAGGGATGGAACCTGGGCCCCGGCAGTGAAACCACCGAGTCCTAACCACTGGACAGCCAGGGAATTCCCTACTTAAGTGAGATGAGTGGTGAAAGGAATATAGTTATAGCAATGTCAATTTTATCTGCCAAAATCATATTGTGATCTATCACCAGTGATGGCCTTGGCCTCCTCTCATTGTTTTTGGAGGGAAATAATAGGAAATCACTTGAATCACAAAGGACTTATTCACCTACTCGATATTGGCAGCCAGGTTCCCAATGAATCCTTTTGTTTGGTACCCCAGAAGTTTTGGGGTGCCAAGAAAAAGAATAAAATACCTAGGAATAAACCTACCTAAGGAGGCAAAAGACTTGTATTCAGAAAACTATAAAACACTGATGAAAGAAATCAAAGATGACATAAACGGATGGAGAAATACACCATGTTCTTGGATTGCAAGAATCAATATTGTGAAAATGACTATATTACCCAAAGCAATCTACAGATTCAATGCAATCCCTATCAAACTACCAACGGCATTCTTCACAGAATTAGAACAAAATATTTAACAATTTGTATAGAAACACAAAAGACCCCAAATAGCTAAAGCAATCCTGAGAAAGAAAAACAGAGCTGGGGGAATCAGGCTCCCTGACTTCAAACTATACTACAAAGCTACAGTAATCAAGACAGTATGGTACTGGCACAAAAACAGAAACATAGACCAATGGTACAAGATAGAAAGCCCAGAGGTAAACCCACACACATATGGTCACCTAATTTATGACAAAGGCAAGAACATACAATGGAGAAAAGACAGCCTCTTCAATAAGTGGTGCTGGGAAAACTGGACAGCTATATGTAAAAGAATGAAACTAGAACACTACCTAACACCATACACAAAAAATAAACTCCAAATGAATTAAAGACCTAAATGTAAGGCCAGACACTATAAAACTCTTAGAGGAAAACATAGGAAAAATGCTCTTTGACATAAACCACAGCAAGATCTTTTTTGACCCACCTCCTAGAGTAATGAAAATAAAAACAAACAAATGGGACCTAATGAAACTTAAAAGCTTTTGCACAGCAAAGGAAACCATAAACAAGATGAAAAGACAACCCTCAGAATGGGAGAAAATATTTGCCAATGAAGCAAAGGACAAAGGATTAATCTCCAAAATATACAGACAGCTCATGGAACTCAATATCAAAAAAACAAACAACCCGATTAAAAAATGGGTGGAAGACCTAAATAGACATTTCACCAAGGAAGACATACAGATGGCCAAGAGGCACATGAAAAGATGCTCAACATCACTAGTTATTAGAGAAATGCAAATCAAAACTACAGTGAGGTATCACCTCACACCGGTCAGAATGGCCATCATCAAAAATCTACAAACAATATATGCTGGAGAGGGTGTGGAGAAACGGGAACCCTTTCGCACTGTTGGTGGGAATGTAAATTGATACAGCCACTATGGAGAACAGTATGGAGGTTCCTTAAAAAACTAAAAATTGAACTACCATATGAACCAGCAATCCCCCTACTGGGCATATACCCTGAGAAAACCATAATTCAAAAGCACACATGTACCCCAATGTTCATTGCAGCACTATTTACAATAGCCAGGACATGGAAGCAACCTAAATGTCCAAGTACAAATGAATGGATAAAGAAGATGTGGTACATATATACAATGGAATATTACTCAGCCATAAAAAGGAACGAAATTGGGTCATTTGTAGAGATGTGGATGGACTTAGAGTCTGTCATACAGAGTGAAGTAAGCCAGAAAAAGAAAAACAAGTATCACATATTAACGCATATATATGGAATCTAGAAAAATGGTACAGATGAACCTATGTGTAGGGCAGGAATACAGACGCAGACGTAGAGAATGGGTGTGTGGACACAGTGGGGGAAGGAGAGGGTGGAACAAATTGGGAGATTAGGATTGACATATATACACTACCATGTGTAAAATAGCTAGTGGGAAACTGTTGTATAGCCCAGGGGGCTCAGCTTGGTGCTCTGTGACCACCTAGATGGGTGGGATGGGTGGGGGGGTAGGAGGGAGGGGGTGTAGGTATACATATAGCTGATTCACTTCATTGTACAGCAGAAACTAACACAACATTGTAAAGCAATTTTACTCCAATAATAAACAAAAATAATATTGACCGCAAGATTCCCAAAGAATCCTTTTGTTTGGTACCCCAGAAGTTTTGACACCCTGAGGGCAATGCACCATTGCAAGATCTGGGGGCGAGAAGCCTGACTATCTTCTGCCAGGTGGGGAAGGTGACCGAGAAAGAGGGTGCCCTGGCCACCGGGATGCTTTCCAGGAGAGCAGTTTTAAACGTGAACAGATAGAAAATGAGGATCTGGGGCAAACATGGCACTGAAAGCTGTGGGGACTGTGCAGGGCCGAGGTCTGCAGCCTGTGCACCGTCTCTGTCGCCGTGGCACACTGGCCCGGCTCTGCTGTCGGGTCGTAAATTCACAAACATGAATGGGTAACAACAGAAAACGATGTGGGAACCGAGGGAATCAGGAATTTTGCACAGGAAGCTTTGGGAGATGTTGTTTACTGTAGTCTGCCTGAAGTTGGGACAAAATTGAACAAACGAGGAATTTGGTGCTTTGGAAAGTGTGAGAGCTGCTAGTGAACTCCATTCTCCTGTATCAGGAGACGTAACAGAAATGAACGAAGCTCTAGCAGAAAATCCAGGATTTGTCAACAAATCTTGTTATGAAGATGGTTGGCTGATCAAGATGACACTCAGTAACCCTTCAGAACTAGATGACCTAATGAGTGAAGAAGCATATGAGAAATACATAAAATCTATTGAGGAGTGAAAATGGAACCCCTAAATAAACTAGTTTGAGACAACTTAAAAAGAAAAAGAAAGAAGGATCTGGGAATTGATTCTTTCAGAACTGGCTGTGTCCTCACACTCTTTGGGAAGATTTGTGTGTTCTCCACCCTCCCCCTTCCCTATGCCCCCTCCCCCAGGTCCTCATATCCTTGTCTGAAAACGACTACAGTCTGACATGAGACCCACATACGGCCACCAGTACCCTTCCTTCTATGGACCTCTGATAAGGCTTATTATTTTTAAAATGAAATCAATACTTTTACTGCTTCATCAAGGACATTCTTAAATGAAACTGGATTTTTAAAAAAACTATGAATGCATGGCAATGAAGAATATAATAGTTCAATTTTGTGCCATTACCTGAAATTTATGCTTAGGCATTAGCAGTTTCACCCACCATTACTTTTGTAGCATCACTGCAAAGTCAACACAGTGAAAAAGACAAAAAAATCTATCTTATGAAAACAGTTTTGACCTCCCAGACCACCTGGTCGCAGGGACCCACACAAGTCCACAGAACATACTTTGAAAACTGCTCAAAATTAGATACTTCAAAGATAAGATAATGTTACAAATAATATCATACCAGAAGATTTGAGGTTTTAGATGAAATGGATAAATTCATAGAAGATATTAACTTACCAAATCTGATTCAAGAGGAAATAGAGATATGAACAATTCTAAGCCAAATTCTAGACTTCAGAGATAAATTCTTGTGTAAGTCTCTTCTGAGATACAGAACAAGATAGATATAATTTTGTTCTAATCTGTTTGCAAAGCCACAGCTGCAGCTTACTTTAGGACAAATGGACTGTTTCATCACTTTAATATTTATTTATTCATTTGGCTGTGCTGGGTCTTAGTTGTGGCATGTGGGATCTAGTTCCCTGACCAGGGATGGAACTCGGGCCCCCTGCATTGGGAGGGCAGAGCCTTAGCCACTGGACCACCAGGGAAGTCCCATGGCATCACTTCTTAATGGTCATTTCGTTGGCCCCAGGTGACAGGAAGGGGCAGGGTGGGGGCGGGTGGGGGCCCCGGGCTCCAGCCAGGTCAGGAACACCCTACTCAGAGCCCATCAAGCCTCAGTGGCTGTGCTTACCAAGGCTTACAGTTTTTACTCTATTTTTTTTCCTTTCTTTCAAATTAAAGCTATATGGAAGTTTAAGTGTTTTCTTCCCCACCTTGATGGACTGCCTTGGGTATCCCCTCCGTGACTCATGGCACTTCTAAGTCCACAGACTCAGGAAAAGCATTAATAGCAGGGCTTTTGAGAACTTGCTGGGAATTAAACCAGGCGGCTGCAAACTGACTTCTAGGCCCCAGAGTAATAGAGTTGATCGGATTGACGGTGCTGGGAATCTAAGAGCTGTTTCCTGAAGACTGTCATTAGGTGAACGTTTACAAAACATACAATCCCACTTTGAGGAGCATCACTCTGCTCCACCCTTCCCTCCTCTTGTTGCCACTGCCTCCTCCTACATCTCTGTTCTTGTCCTGGAGAGAGGAGTGGAAGAATAAGGTATTGAGAAGAGGAAAAGAAAAAAATGCCTTTGTGAGCGGGGGAACTGAGACTACTGAATGGCTTGGCTATTCCAAGTATGTGCTCAGATTCTCACTGGGGTCTGGAAGGACTAGAGATGGGTCACACACCTGCACCTCTCAGGCCACCCTCAAGTTTTGTTACCTGTGAATTGTTCTCATACCTCGGGAACTTTGCCCTAGCTGCTGCCTGTGCAGATAACACTCTCTCTTCCCCTCACCAGCCTGTATCACTGCTGGAAAGTCTTCTCACCTCTGGACAGGGTCCTGCTCTTCATCACCTTTTCTTAGCACTTACCGTATTTTCTTGGAATTGATTAGATTACTGTCCTTAGAGTGAAGTCCCAGGAGAGTAAGGTCTGTTACATTGCAGAGCTGAATGGGTGCACTATAAATATTGGAGGCAGTAAAAATTGAGATCAACTGCGAGGCAGGGCCATAAGGGAAATCAGGAGATCACAAGAGTTTATTTTGTATATCATCTGAAAGACTTGATTCTCTCACTACCAGGATTCCTCCTGTGAGGGCATAAAAGTGAGTGAAACTGAGTGAGCCACGTAGCCTCGCTCCTCATTCCCTCAAGCATTTCACGTGTTTCACACCTTCTTCACAGTGATGGGGCTTCACCAGTTTCCTACGATCTGTATGGATCTACATCGGTAACTTCCCCAAGTCTTTTCTACTTGCTTGCCTTGTACAGGTTTTGTGCTCATGTGAACTCTCTGATGGGCTGGAATGTTTTCTTCAGATTTTAGTAATTTAAAGGAGGCATTTTTACATGAAACAAACACAAAACTTGGTTTGTTTGGAAGCATAAACTTGGTTTATTTGGAAACTTCAAGTAAGGGTGAATGTTCTATATTGAATCCTTCCAGCGTCCTCCTGTTTGCTGCGTGTCATCTTGGGACTCAGATCCCTCGGACACGGTGAGCAAGGCTCGGCTCTCGGCGGCCCCGCGGAAGACCACGTGAGAGCGCAGCCAGGTCCCACTCAGCCCCCTGCGCCCCGCCTTCCGCGCCCCGGCCAAGCATGCGCCCTGAGGACCAGGTGCGCGGCGCCCCACCCGGCCTGGCCAGCAGGGGGCGCGGCTGGCGGTGCGGCAGGCCTGGAGTGTCGCGTCGGTGCTGGGGCCCTGCGCCCAATCAGCAAACCACCGAGAGGCGAAGACCTTCCATTTTCCTAGAAGGAACAAGTGGATGTGGGGGGACCGGGGGAGGTGGTGGTGGTGGTGAATAAGACCGACCCGGAAGCGAAACGGAGGGAACTTCCGTTCTTTGTTCTGTCCCCGGTGTGTGGGTCTGTGACAGGGTCAGCCGGGGCCTGGTCGGTGTCCGGCCCCCCAAATCTCCCGTCCCTGCCCCCAGGGTGAGTCCGGCCGCCCCCGGGGCTCTCGGTGGGACGGAGGCAGTGGTCGCCGGGGAAGGGGTGGTGTCCGTGCCGCTGCGGCCCGCGGGGTCCCCAGGCCCTCCTGGGGCAGGGTGCCGGGAGGCTCTGGTCCTGACTCCGCTTCCCCAGGGACCCCGCCCCCCAGCGGGCCCTGCGTCGCGGGAGGAAAGGGGCTGCGGTTATGGTTCTGTGACAGCGCCCAACTCGAGTACTTTAAAGTTCTGGTACGGCTGGATAGGCGTTCCTCTCTTTAAGACAGCTGATGAAAACGACCCTAACTTGGTCGTTCCTCGAGACGCTTTCATTTGATGTTAACACAGTTACAGTTATCCGCGCCCGCGGCACGAGAGAGGGTCGATTTTTTACTGGGCTGGGTCTGAGGACCAGAGAATGAGTTCAACGAAGTGTGCGCAGTTAAAACTCTTCAGATTCCAGAATAATCCCCTTGGCGCCCAGTAAATCGAGTCTTTTTCGTAGAGTGGTACAACTGTGTCCCATTTCCAGTTGTCATAGATCCCTGATTTGATTCGCTTTTCAAGTGGGACTGAACACCGACCGGTGTTTCCATTCTGAAGGGCATGTATAAACTCCAGGAAAGGATAAGCAGGATGCTGAACCTGAAGTCTGTGGGATAATTAGAGGAACTGAAGGTATTTATCCCCAAGAAGAGAAGTTTGTGGAGTGGGCATCAGTTGGTTTCAGGTGTTTGGTGGAGAATTTTGTGGAAGGAGAAGATCCTATCATTGAAGGTCCATAGGGCACTAAGCCTCTGAGAGGTGAAGGTCCAAGGGGCGTCCGAAGACCTCTCTAATGGCTAAGCTGTGCAGCAATGGGACAGACGCCCTGCTGAAGCGGCTGAGAGTGTCTAGCAAGTTAGCCGCCAGAACCTTAGGAACTTGAGAAGGTGTTTCTTGCCCTGGGTGGGAGGTTGACCTGGAGAACCTTGACTTCTGTTTCAGCTCTAAGGGTTCAACACAAATACCAGTTGTGGTCTTAATCAGTATTTATTAGCATATGTCCCCTCTCTTTTCCTCTTATCTCTAAATATCTAGATTAGAAGTGAAGTTTACATAAACATTTAAAATGCCTTTTTTTTTTTTTCCTTAGTCCTACAGCATTGGCATCAACTAAAGTCAGAATTCCCAAGAACTTGAACAGAGGCTGCCAAGTTCCCAGTAACTGCTACTCTGGCCTTTTAGAGACCAACTCCAGAGAAGGAAGGAAAGAATCCAGGAGGTAAAGCTTTCCATGACTTGTTCTCACTGCCAGGTCATCTTTCCCAGTCCCCAGGCGCACTCCAGAGAGTGGGGTTGGCAGTGGAGCAGGGGAAGGGCCCTGCCAGGACCTGAAGCTCTGGGGGCACAATGGAGGTTTTTCTTTCTATGGGAAATATTGTTTACTGATCCAGACACCGGGGACTTGTTCTCAACAATATCCGTTTGAGTTCCAGCTTTGGTTAACCCAGCTGGGAGGAGGGAGTGTTGCTTTCTTCTCCGGAGTCAGAGCCTCTGACTTTCCCTTCTTTTCTAAAGGAGAGTTTAGACTGAGAGCGGATTTGTTGGGGGTGCCTGCTTATAACCAATCCTGGAGATTGTAAAGTTCATTGACAGAAAAAGATGGCTGGCTCTGAGAAAGAGTTGAAGGGCCCCAGCCAAGAGGGTGATGGTGGCAAGAGGGTGTGTCACCTTGATTGTCAGTGGGTCTGGCTTATGCCTGATTCATTGCTTTTCACTGTGTAATGGCACTGGTGATGGGCCTTCTACATCCCCTTGCTGCCCAAGGACTAGAGTTCTCTGAACTCTTAGGGCCCCTCCCCTTTTTATGCCTTAATGTGAATGCAATAGTCTGTAATGATGAAGCAAATACCTTTTGCATTGCTGATTTTCTAACTCCTTCCAGTAGTGCTTTGCACTGTTAATTGGCACTCACCAAATGTTTGTTACACGAGCAAATGAACAAAGAGGGAGGCAGACAAAATCCAGGGGTTTTCCCTGTTCTTGCCTCAGTGTAAGGATGTGTTGGCAGCTGTGGCACCTATGCTCCATCTGTTGATTCTTGCCACAGCGTTCAGTTGTGAAAAACAAACTTGTACTTGAGATCCAAACCTTAGTCTAGGTACTAATGTTACATCTTATTCCCTGGAGCCACAGAGAACAGCAACCGGGGAGTGGGGACCTTAGTAGGGACAAAAATGGAGTAATAAATAATCTTATGCTTTTTAAAAAGCATTGGTTCTTGCTTCAGGGACTTACATTCTGATCCAAGGAAATCTCTTATGAGAGAAGGGAGATAAAAAAGAAGGTTGGCTGCTACCTTCTTGGGGAGAGGAAATACAGCAACTGGGATTAGTCTCTCAGAACCTGGCGAATATATACACCCACCCCTGTGATGAGACGACACAAGGACCACAAAAAGGGACTAAATCCTTCAATAACATCCCACCTTTGACTGAGACTGGAAGCAGAAAACTTATCTTTTTTTTTTGTTTGCTTTTTGGCCGCACCACACAGCTTGTGGGGTATCAGTTCCCTGACCAAGGATTGAACCCAGGCCACAGCAGTGAAACCGTCGAATCCTAACCACTAGATTGCCAAGGAGTTCCTGAATTTATCTTAATTTAATAGATCTGAGCTATTTGCCCTGGTTCTGTGGGACAGGTATTGTTTCCTCAGGGTTTTTAAATTAAGACAGAACTTACGGAAACTCCCCCATGGTCTCTGTTATTTGGGTGCTTTTTCGTGGCCCCTCTTCCTCCAAGGATAGCATCTACATTTAATATAACAGCTAGAAACTTACCACAGTAAATTTCTTTTTCTTCTACTAATTCTAACATTTATGAGGGTTTTTAAAAAATCTGTATAGGGCTTCCCTGGTGGTGCAGTGGTTAAGAACCCGCCTGCCAATTCAGGGGACACGGGTTCGAGCCCTGGTCCGGGAAGATCCCACATGCTGTGGAGCAACTAAGCCCGTGCGCCACAACTACTGAGCCTGCGCTCTAGGGTCTGCAAGCCTCAACTGCTGAGCCCGCGCACCACAACTACTGAAGCCCGTGCGCCTACAGCCCATGGTCCGCAATAAAAGAAGCCACCGCAATGAGAAGCCCGTACACCACAATGAAGAGTAGCCCCTGCGCGCCTCAACTAGAGAAAAGCCCGCGTGCAGCAACAAAGACCCAGTGCAGCCAAAAATAAAATAAAAAATATGTATACATTAGCATTATCCATTATTCCAAGTATTCTTAAAAGTTGATATGATACTTACATTTTGCACTCTGTGTGTAACACTCTTTTTCACTTTAATATTTTTCATTTGAGTAGTTGCTTCATATTTCATTCTGCTAATGGCATCATTTGGTACCCATGTTCCCCATTTTTTGTTGTTAGAAATATCACTCAGTGTTGGGGGGGGGAGCCTAAAGTGGGATGTCGCCCAGGAACTTTGACCTAAAAGACTAATCCCAGTTGCTGCATTTCCTCTTTGCTGTTTTGGTACTAACTGAAATGCTAGTTCCCCTCTGTCTGTATTCAAGAGGGTTTTTAAAAATTATCTTTGGGACTTGCTTGGTGGCGCAGTGGTTAGGAATCCGCCTGCCAATGCAGGGGACATGGGTTCGAGCCCTGGTCCAGGAAGATCCCACATGCTGCAGAGCAACTAAGCCCGTGGACCACAACTACTGAGCCTGCGCTCTAGAGCCCGCCGAGCCACAACTACTGAGCACACGTGCTGCAACTACTTAAGCCCGCACACCTAGAGCCCGTGCTCCACAATAAGAGAAGCCACCTCAACGAGAAGCCCGCACACATCCAACAAAGAGTAGCCCCGCTTGCCACAACTAGAGAAAGCCCACGCGCAGCAACGAAGACCCAATGCAGCCAAAAATAAATAAAATTAAAAAAAAAAAAAAATATATATATATATATAAAATTATCTTTGAACCTTGAACTTTTCCTTCTACAGTGCTTCCTCATTCTCATTCAAAACCTGCTTCTTGCTGGCTCTGCAAATAGGAGACCAGAGATCCAAGCTTCAAGCCCGACCCATGGAAACTCAGGCTGATCGAGTATCTCAGGAACCTCAGGCCCTGCTTGAGAGTGGTAAGGAATCAGCGTTCCCTCGTCTTTTTATTCAGCCATTCAGCAATCACCTGTTGAAATCCCTCATTCACCAAGTGCTGGGCTAATTTCTGGAATCCAGACTGGATAGGACATAGTCCTTGCCTTTCACTAGCTCCCCGCCTAGTGGGGAAAGGCGGAATGAAGCCATTAGTTAAGTATAGCTTGGAACTTCCCTGGTGGCGCAGTGGGTAAGACTCCTTGCTCCCAATGCAGGGGGCCCGGGTCGATCCTTGGTCAGGGAACTAGAGTCCGCATGCCACAGCTAAGAAGTCCGCATGCCACAACTAAAGATCCCGCATACCGCAACAAAGACCTGGCGGAGCCAAATAAATAATAAAAAAAAAGAATTACAGGAAAAGATGTACAATCAAGCACAGATAACAGGAGACATTTGTAGTGTGTAGATTTGATCTGGGGATAGAGAAAAAGAGAACAGTTGTGGGCATTGTGTCTTCAGTCAGGGCTGAGATGAAGCCCGTTTTCCTCTGGTCAAGAATTTTGTCCAGGAGTTTGAGATGTGGAGAATGATGGAAGGGACATGAACAGGATAGCTGTGTTCTGGCCAGGCTTGGGAGGATGGACGAGAATACACGAATCACTAACAGTAGTTCTGGGCAGATGTCATGGAGAGTAGAGTGGAAAGAAAGGAAAGGACCTGGGGCAGACCAGAGAGCCTGGGTCACCAGGGCTTTGGGCGTCTTTCCTCAGGCAGGAAGGCCCACGCTGAGCGTGCTGGCCGTAAGTGTAAGCACCTTCTGTAGCTGCAGAAGGAGTGAACTTAGAAATGTAAGAGGGGGTGGGTCCTTGGTTGTCCCAGGACCTGTGAGTTCTCTGTAGGTCGAGAGGCTCGAGTGCAGATCGACTGACTCATGGACCCTTTAATTGTCCTCAGCTCTTCCTTCCTCAAAAGTTCCTGCATTTTCCGACAAGGACAGTCTGGGGGATGAGATGTTGGCAGCTGCACTGCTAAAGGCCAAGGCCCAGGTAAGCTGTGCTTTTCTTATCCTTCTTTCCCTTCCCATTTTGCAGAAGCTTTTTGTGTAGCAACATCCCATTCCGTGCCCTGAACCTACGATTCCCTCTATCAGGACTGTGGGCGTTTCCTGCTACACAGTGGAACTTCGCTTTATCTCAGACTCTCTTCTCTCCTCCTCCACTCTGACCTCCTCTCCCACTTCCCAATATGCGTTATTCAGCCCCATCCCGAATTAGCTTTTGGCTCTGCCAGTCCCATCCTGCAGCCTGAAATTGCACGGGAGAACATGTTGTTTCAGGAGTTGGTGACCTTTGAGGACGTGGCTGTGTATTTCATCCGGAAGGAGTGGAAGCGTTTGGAGCCTGCTCAGAGGGACCTCTATAGGGATGTGATGCTGGAGAATTACGGGAACGTGTTCTCCCTGGGTAAGGAGTGATGCTTCCTCAGTAAAACTCCCTTGCCATTTCTCTGCCTCCTTGTTTGCTAGTAATAGTTGAGTCACTGAAAATCATTAGCTAAGGACTGACTTAGTCTCAGAAAATTCTAACAATAGTAGCAACTCCCATTTGTACAGTAATTTGCAGTTCATAAAGAGTGTTCATAGATACTCTCTCATTTAATCCTCACAGTGATGCAGCTGTTGAGGTCGCTGGAATTAGCCTCATTTATAGGCGAGGAAAGAGAGCTCAGAGATCTTATGCTTTGCATACGGTCATATTGCTAGTGACTGGCAGGACTCGAGCCCTGGCCTTTTCATTCTATACTTCTTTTTAAATCTGGCACTTTTTTCCATGTTATTCTTAGGACTTAACATTAACATATAACCCAGAGATTTTCCCAAAATATTACATATTGGGATCCCTAAACATGTGAGGTACTGCTCAGTGCCCAAGTGAACATTCTGGAACTCTGTCTAGCTCCTCCCCTTCTCTGTCGGACTTCCTTTAGGGATCTGTTGATTTGTGGATGGACCTAGTGTAACTGCTGCTCTTGTAGAAATTTCAACTTGCGTTAGGGAGCAGTTAGCTTCTTAACCTGTCGTCTGTGGACTCTTCATTCCTTTACCCTCGCCTGCTTTCAGTGAGGACATTCTCCTGGGCAAGACCAGCGGGTCTTCCTGACTCCCATTTGAGAACTCCCCATGCATTTCCTCTCTGTCCCCTGCAGATCCTGGGTCTGGGATTGAGCTCTGGGGCCATTTGGTATGAACAGGATAAACCTTGTCCCATGTCTTTCCCTGTGAGCAGGATTCCCATTTCTGAATTTTGACATGATCTCTGGGCTGCAGTGAGAGGAAGAGCCGAGGGTCCTGGGTTTGAAGGGCACTGAGCAGAGAGGTCCTGAGAGGTACCTGTTCAGGTGAGGGAGATAACAGCTCTTTCTTTCCCTAACACTCACTGCCCTGCCTTTACTCTTACAATGTTGACAGACTAAAAATGCTAACAGTCTGGACCCTTTACCCTTGTCCTCTGTGCCTGAAGTTCCCTTCAAAACCCCAGAGCAGTGAAAATAGTGAAGGCAAACCTGGAAACTGTTGACATAGCCTCACATCGTAGCACAGCTTTCTAGGCCTGGGGCCCAGAGATGGACTGACCTCTGTCTCAGGCCTGTTTCCATGGACTTGGCATATAGGTGCCACAACTACAGACCCGAGTGTCCTTTTCTCCTGGGGCTACAGGGCTTCACCCTTGTCGCTTTGTATTCATCACCTTCCCACTTTTCTCCACACCGTCTGTGGTTAGTTTCTTGTACCTGCTCCCCACTTCATCCTCTAACTGTTCTGCAGTCACCATCTCCCAGGTTATCTTCAGTCTCTGACCTCTAGGACTTTGTCACTTCATTAAACCGTATGTCCTGTCTCTTCTGTTTTTGGTTCCCTGCCTCTGCCTGATCCAACTTTCTCTACACTTCCAGCTCCACCTCTTTTCTCGATTTTTCTTCCTGCCTTTCTCCTTCCCTGTTTCCTTGGCCCGGTTCTCTTATTCTGCCTTAGCTACGTACAGCCTGGGTAGGCCTCTTTGCACACAGATAAGAGTCATGTGCTTTTAGCCTGTGAACATTATGTGATTATACTGTCTCTGGTTTTGATTCTTCTTCCCACAAAGAACAAGTGACATTTGTGTTTTGCATTGTGCCAGATGGTGAGACCAGAACTGAACATGATCCAGAAATTTCTGAAGATACAGGATCACACGGGGTGCTATTGGGAAGATTCCAAAAGGATATTTCTCAGGGTCTTAAGTTTGAAGAAGCCTATGAACAAGAAGTCAGTCTGAAGAGGCAGCTGGGGAGCTCCTCTGGAGAGAGACTGAATAGGAAGATACAGGATTTTGGTCAAGTGACAGTTGAGGAAAAGCGAACCCCCATGGGAGGGAGAAGTGAGAAATACAGCGATCTGGGGAATAGCTTCACTGTGAGTTCCAACCTTATTTCCCAGCAGAGACTTCCTGTGGGGGACAGACCCCATAAGTGTGATGAATGTAGCAAGAGCTTTAATCGAACTTCAGATCTTATTCAGCATCAGAGAATCCACACCGGGGAGAAACCCTATGAATGTAGTGAGTGTGGGAAGGCCTTCAGCCAGAGCTCACATCTTATTCAGCATCAGAGGATCCACACTGGGGAGAAACCTTATGAATGTAACGACTGTGGGAAGACCTTCAGTTGCAGCTCTGCTCTCATTCTCCACCGGAGGATCCACACTGGAGAGAAACCCTATGAATGTAATGAGTGTGGGAAAACCTTTAGCTGGAGCTCCACCCTCACTCACCACCAGAGAATCCACACTGGAGAGAAACCCTATGCTTGTAACGAGTGTGGGAAGGCCTTCAGCAGGAGCTCCACCCTTATTCATCACCAGAGAATCCACACTGGAGAGAAGCCCTATGAATGTAATGAGTGTGGGAAGGCCTTCAGCCAGAGCTCACACCTCTATCAGCACCAGAGGATCCACACTGGAGAGAAGCCCTATGAATGTATGGAATGTGGAGGGAAGTTTACCTATAGCTCAGGCCTTATTCAGCATCAAAGAATCCACACAGGGGAGAATCCCTATGAATGTAGTGAGTGTGGGAAAGCCTTTAGGTACAGCTCAGCTCTTGTTCGCCACCAGAGAATTCACACTGGAGAGAAGCCTTTGAATGTAATGGGAGTGAGCAAAAGTTCTCTCCGAGTTACTGCTGAATTAAATATCAGAGAGTCTACGTGAAAGAGAGCCACACGCCTGTTTTCCTCACTTCCTCTGAGTTTCAAGAGCTCCTGCCTTACTATATAAGTATGAACAATTTGGGACGTGTCCCTTCCGACTCCATCCTTTCGCCTTAGAGAATGGGGCATATTGGGCAAATCATCCTGGCACAGTGGTTAGCAACCTAGTCAGTTTTCCCAGGAATGACACCAGCCTTGAAAAATTAGGGTGCAAGCAGCAGATTAAGTGCTGGGAGTAGAGGGAAGCTCTGGGACCAGTCTCCTTCCATTTGGGAAGGGAGTTTGCACTAGACCATTTTTCTCACACCATTTCCAAGGTGGGGATGGAAGCACAATAGGAATAAAATTCCAAGGATTCCTCTAATTGGAATCAGCATAGTCAGCACAGAAGAAAGTGGAAAGAATGTTCTTGGTCATGTTTTTCCTAGAAAGGGGAAATGGAGGCTGTATTTCAAAGCCACTGCTTCTAATCCAGCTTTAAATTTTGATAAGGAATGTGCTATTTTGTTTCATGACTTCATTAATTATGGGAATCTGGTGCTGAGGGATTTGTTATTTTGTTGGGCATGGGGGAAGACCCCAAGAGAGGTTTTCTGTAGTGACTGTATATCCTTCAGGGCTCTTAGAGCAGCAAGACCAAGTTTCCAAGAGCAGTCTGACGATATGGGTGGAGAACTCACTCTTCCCTTTTGTGACAGTGAGTCTAACATGAGGGAAAGGATCAAAAGCATTTAGCACTGGCCTCTGTCTCATTCCCTCCCCTCTCCTCTCCCTTTTCCTCCTGCCACTCCTGTGATGGAAAGTGATTTAATCTAAACCCCTAACAACTAAGGACACTTTTAGGATCTCGCTCAGCCAGCTTGCCCTGCCCTCTTATACCAATGACCTCTGACATCTGGCCCCAGCAGCCCGACCTCTCCCGACCCCACCTCTGACTTCAACAGCCAAGTGTGAATGCAGAGAGCACAGTCCAGAGGAGGAAGCTCGGGTCTGAGCCTGGCATCAGGGCTCCTTGCTGGCTTAGGATGGAGCTCTCCGAGTTTTCCCAGCGGAAGGGATGACCTTTCATTATATTTTCCAAATCCTGCTCATCCTGTAGCATAAATCAAATGCACTATTAAACAGAATAGTTTTTCAGAAGGACAGATGGAGTGTGTTTTTGTGCAGGGGCCAAATTTATTTCGGTTTAAACAAGAAACATTAGTGACTGTAAATGGAATCTTTAAAAATTAATCTTTAAAACTTGTTACAGACAGCTATTTGTCTTCTAGTCTCAAATCTGTGACCTCTCTCCCTTGACTCTGTCCTTTCCTCTACACACTGCCACAGACTATCTCATTTACACAGCCGCTTACACATTCGTACCCACCTTTAGGATTTCATGTGCTGCATGGCATTCTGTGTTGCACAATACTTAACACCAGCAACCAAAACTAGAAAGGTGTTTCTGAGTATGGGGTTCTTGACAAGAGCATACTTGGTTGTTGGGTAACAGTAGGCATATTGAGGGAATTCCCTAGTGGCCCAGTGGTTGGGACTCGGTGCTCTTATTGCCAGGGCCCCGGGTTCCATCCCTGGTTGGGGAGCTAAGATCCCACAAGCGGCATGGCTTGGCCAAAAATCGCCCCCCCCCCCAAAAAAAAAACCCAATAGGCACATTGAGATTTCTTGGTTTGGCTCTTGGTGGGAGGCTACAGTCATGGAGAAGGCTGAGATGAAAGTCTGATGGAAAAGACGAGGAAATGTCTGGAATTCTGACCTCTGAAAAATTTTGGATCATATATTGTGACTGACTAATATGTTTTTAATTTCTTAAAACTACCATGAAACTCATCATTTTTGGCTCTTCTTTGACACCCACCACAGACTTGAGATTGACCAAGTGTAGACCATGAAGTATCATAGCAGGGTCACGAGGCTGCTTGTTAGTTATGCAGGTGTCTGAGCCCCAAGTCAGACCTATAAAGTATAATTGCTGAGGGTAGAGCCTAAACATTTACACTGAGAAGGAAGAAATAGAAAATGGAGGAAATTTCTAAGAGAGAAACCTGAGCTAGGCCTTATAAGACCCGTGTGTAAAGGAGAGGAGGTTCCAGGCAGAACAGTTTGGGGTGGGCCTGAGCCTGGCTGCTCATGTGCAGGTTCAACTGTGAAGCTCTGGGAAAGATCCCTGAACAGGTAGAACTGCTGGATGATGGACAGTCACTGCACAGCAGGGCTCAGCCTTCTGACCACCCCCAACCCCGACCCCTACCCCTGCCCCTAGAAGACTTTGTGACACTCCTCAGAGCATCTCAGGGGGGGGCCCTGAGACTGAGCAGGGCCATTGTGTGAAAAATATGTTTTTTAAAAAATATCTTTGAAACAGCTACAACATCCGATTCACCTGATTCTCCTGATTGTTCATTCCTTTTTCTCTTAATGATTCCTCTTCTCAGTCCCTAATTGAGCATTCCGTAACGTTCAGTCACTGTATCAGTGGTCTCTTCCTATGCCATTATCCTTGGAACCCATTTATTCCCATGGCTTCGACTGTTAACCTCTATTCAATTAAATTTTAAATCTGCACATGGGGTACTGATCACTCTCAAGCTCCAGTCTCGGGTATCTAGCGGACTGCGGGGCATTTACACTTGGGCCTCTTAAAAGTTGCAAATTATTTGCTTCAAACCAAATATGATTTTTCCCCCATATGCTGCCCCAAATTTTCTGTAAACCTCTCAGGGTCTAAACTTCTGAGTTTTCTTTAATTATGCTCATCCTCCTACATCTGACCAGTGTCAAGTCCTGGGCAGGGTCAGTAAGCAAGATGTGGAAAGACAGATTGTTGTCAGAGGGGAAGGTTTCAGAGTTGAGTCATGGAGGCGGTGGGGTTTCCAGTGAAGGTAATAATAGTGGAGATGTGGCATACACTCTTCCTGGCCCTTTCCCAAGTGGTGGTCATATATTAAATCATTTAATCCTCACAACAGCCTGTGTGTGACGCAGGTGTTAGTATTAACCCCATCTTACAGAAGAGAAAACAATTGAACTTGCCTAGGGCATGGCCTAGACGCCTTGGATGTGAGGTCAGGGGGCCGGTGTGAAGAGCAAACGTCATCCAAGCAATTGCCTTGTCCTGTCAGTTACAATTCTACCATCTCCTTCCTAGTTCCTCCTCTTTGTTTCCTTTGTTGCGAACCCTAGAGTTTGGGTCTTTATGACTTTTCCTCTGGATCACATAAATAATCTCCTAATGGATTAATACCTTTATTTTCTCTCCGGTTAATCTCCCCTAAGCTCTACACCCATCTTGTCACTCCTTTACCAAAAAGTTTCAATGTCTTCTCCCTCCTTAAAGGATAAAATTCAAACTCCTTAGCCATATAGTCCAGGCTTTCCTTGAGCTGGTGTCTACATATGTGTACAGCCTTCTCCTTTACTGCTCTTCACACATCTGAAAGCCAGATGTTTGAGAAAACAGAGGTGGGTAGTAGGGCGGTAAAAGATTTTTATTCAGAACTATTATAATAGGGAAAAAGAGGCCTCAGTGTAGAACTGGGCTCAGTTCTGAATACAGCATGGCCACATGGGAATTTATAGCTAAGGAGTAGGGCGGAGGTCAGTGGATAGAAAACTTCTAAGGGGAAGCTTTAGGGGTAAGAGGGGTTTTGGCTAAACTGACTTAGCAGGATTCTTGCTGAAGAAAGGCCAGGGTGGTCAGACATCACCCTGGGGTGATGGTGCAGGATGAGGTAACTGACTAGATACTGACTGAGGGGGACCAGACGTGAAGGATGGGGAACTCTTGCTAAACTGACTTAGCAGGGTTCTTGCTAGAACTGGATTTTGCAAGGAAGTGCACAGAGGGGCCTAAGAAAAGGTTCGGGAGCCTGAGTAAGGTTTGCTCAAGCAAAGAATCTCTGTCACATCATATAGCAAGATGATAACAAGGCCCCGAACACACCCTACATCCTGCCTGTGAGGTTGTTCACGCACAGTGTTCCCACGTCCCGCTCCAGTTCCTTACCTCCAGCCAGTGAAAATCAGAGTCCAAGAGGGCCTGTTTCAAGGCGGTCTTCAACCTCCGCTCAGCGCAGACACTAAACAGTAGTATCCTGGCGGACGGCTCTTGGGTCTCTGTGGTCTCTTTAGGGATGGGAGGCTTGTTGTTACCCCAGGCAAAAGCAGGTGATTCCACTCTTGAGCTTTCTCACTGCTGGAAATTAAGTTGCGCTGCATGCTGTCTCCCTGTAAGCTTCTGCCTTCCACGGTTAGCTTTGCCTTCTCACCTGTGGAGTGATTCCGAAGGATATTATCAGTCCTGGCAAAAGCAATTTCATTCCTGATGCCCCCCGCCCACCCCAAGTCACGCCTGTCCGAGCTCCAACTGAAATAATTTTGAGAGAGGATGTTGTGTTAAGTTTCCAAGTAGAGGAAAAGCCTGGTTTTACCTGAACCCTGCAGCTGACAGGAATGTGAGCCACGGGGTGGTGGTGGAGAAGAACATCTTAACAAACCGTTCCTTTTTAATTAAAAGATTGTTTTTAAAAGCTCCCCAAAGACATTTCCTTTTTTTTTTTTTCATTTTCATAAATTGTTTATAGAGCTTAAGGTGTTTTTCCACTTCAAAAAATAAAAAGAAAGCCCAGTCAGGTACATTATTTTTTTTTTAATTTTTATTTATTTTTTTACAACCTTGTCTTTTATTTATTTTTTAACATCTTTATTGGAGTGTAATTGCTTTACAATGGTGTGCTAATTTCTGCCTTACAACAAAGTGAATCAGCTACACATACACACACATCCCCAGGTACATTATTTAAAATATATCAATAATGAAGAACTGAAGAGTTTTTAAATGAGTCCAAATTCCCATGGACCATTTTCTGCATATGCAGATAAACATAGTCGCCAGAGTGGTTTCTCAGGAATGACAGAGGACTCTTAGTCCCTTTATCCACAGCACAGTTTCCCTTGTGTATCCCCTCCTCTGGTTGCTGAGAGCGTCAACTTCCCAGTCAGCCAAGCCCCAAACCCGGGCCTTGTTCTGGCTGCGTTGCTGCCCTCCAACTCCTCACCCTCCACGTCTCTCCCTATCCTGCCTGGCCCATTCCTGGGACTTCTGCATTGGCCTAGGCCGTCTCTGACTTGTTCCCAGACTTTGGCACCAGCCTTACAGTAGGTCTCTTTGCTCCCAAAGTCCCCTCCAACCATTTGTCCTGCTATGAGTGAGTCATCGCTCCTAAATGCTAACTGGCTGACAGCCCGTCCAAGCCTTCCAGGGGCCCCTTCTCAGCCCCCAGGTTGAAGTCCAAATTCTTCATCAAGACACAGGGCTTTTCACTTCCTGGCCCTGCCTACTTCCCCGTCACCCCTCCTAGCACCCCTCTCACCCCAGCACCCACCCTCCTGCCCTCCTGTACACACTATATTGGAGCGATGCACAACTACAGTGACGGCGGCGCAGGCGCTATTTAATGCCCCAGTGCCTTTGCACATGCTAATGCTCTTCCCTGCCTCGTCCACCTAACAAACTCCTATTCATCTTTGAAAACCTCCTCGTATGTAAGCTTCACCTTGTCCGTGGGGTCTTTCCAGGGCGTGGGGGACGGCACCTTCCGCCCCCACCGAGTACATCATCTCCTTGAGCTGCCTCTGCATCTTGTACACATGTTCATTATTGTGCTCATCTCCCCCCTCCTCCATCTTTTACTTGTTTGCTCATACCTCTGACTCCCTCACTATGGTGGGGGGTTTTCCTATGTTTTCACACTTTTCTACCATAAATAAGTATGGCGTTCATAATCAGAAAAAAATATACCAAGAAAAAGAGAAAAGTAGTAAGAAGGAACAGCCACGGAGCACTTACTATGTGTCAGGCATTGTTCTAAGCATTTTATCTGGTAACTCATTTAATCCTTGTAGCCATCCTGCGAGGTAGGTACTATTATTGCCCCCATTTTTATTCCCTTTTCTTCAGGAAAGAAGAAAGGAAGGAGAGGAGGGAGAGGAGTTCTCCAGGCACAATAAATGGTGCAGTGAGACTCAGAGGCTTTGGAGCCCAAAACCCGGGCTTGCCCTCCCTCATCACAGTCTCCCCAGACCTCCTCTCACTGATCCTTGAAGCCCTTCACCAGCAGCTCAGCGAGTGCCATGGCGGGCACAGAGGCGAACCACCCATTGTTCTGCACTAAGGAGGCGCCAGCCTAATGAGAGCCAGAGTGAGACCCCAGGAGAGGCTGGTAACCATCATGACAGTTGCCCTTTACTGACCGCTCACCTACACGCCAGCATGGACCGTCTTCAGTACAGTCAGTATTATTGTCACACAGTCATAAGTGCTGTTAGTCCTATTAACATCCCCCCCCTTTTTTTTTTTTTTTTGCGGTACACAGGCCTCTCACTGCTGCGGCCTCTCCCGTTGTGGAGCACAGGCTCCGGACGCGCAGGCTCAGCGGCCATGGCTCATGGGCCCAGCTGCTCCGTGGCATGTGGGATCCTCCCGGACCGGGGCACGAACCCGCGTCCCCTGCATCGGCAGGCGGACTCTCAACCACTGTGCCACCAGGGAAGCCCAACACCCCCCTTTTTACAGATGAGAAAACCTAGACACACAGTGCAGTGGAGCAGGGGTTCAAACCCAGGCAGTCTGGCTCCAGAGCTTGGGCTCTTAATTACACCACGGTACTGTCTCTTTACAAATGAAACGGAGGAATCAAAAGAAGCTAGCTTGTGTTCCCCATGGGGAGGGGTGAGGCACATGGTGGTCACCAAAGGCTTCATTGAGGAAACAGCATTAAAGCTGAGTTGAGAACGTGGGTTGGTAAATACAGACAACCATTCCTCTTTTAGTCACCAGGGTGTGACCTCTCCTCCCCTCAAGACTCCAGCATATTCCCCTGGATACCGCCCCAGACTATCTCGACATTACAGTCACCGCCACCTTCATGCCCAGAAATTTCTGTGCTGCGTGTTGCTCTGTGCGGCACGATACTTAAGGCCGGGGCAGGCAGGCATCGTCTAGACAAGACTGTCCAGAACCATGAAATACCACTGCCACCTCCCCCCGCCTGCCCCCATCTGCCTTGTCACAGTGTGGACGCCAGGTGAAAAGTTCCAGTGAAAAGAAAGTTTGTCGTCTCTTCTGCAGGAAGAAGCTGATGCACCATCAGAATCATAAAGAGTAGCAAGTAACAAAAAAGTTGCTTTTAAAGCTACTAACATTACCTGTCATGTACCCCAAATTAAACACAGAATTTCTTAGTAATACTTATCTGCTCTAATTATGCCATGGAAACACTGCACCCCGGCAGCTGCGATTCCCTGGGGTAGCCCCGCCCCATTTTCTTCATGTCTCACACCTGTCCAGGAACTGTCACGCTGCCCTGTCACAGATTTCCGTCACTGACTCCACGATCTGCCATTAAGGCTTCTCCGAACACCAGCCTCCCCAGGACCTACCAGCACCTTCTCTCAAGAGTGTGCCACATACTCTCTCCACCCTGCCTTTGCTGGTACTGTTCCCTGTTTGCAGTGTCCTTCCCTCCTTTCCCTGGTTGCTAAAAGCCTAGTATGTTCATATCAGGGGAAAAGCATTCCAAGAAGAAGGAACAGCAGCTGCAAAGGGCTCTTGAAGAGGACCGTGTTTGCCACATCCCAGGAACAGCGAGGGGCATTGAGATCTAGAAAGGGTTGCATTCTGAAAGTCAGATCATCAGATGGGAGGGGTTTTCTCACACAGAATTCTTTTTTTCTGTGGTACGCGGGCCTCTCACTGTTGTGGTCTCTCCTGCTGTGGAGCACAGGCTCCAGACGTGCAGGCTCAGCGGCCATGGCTCACGGGCCCAGCCGCTACGCGGCATGTGGGATCCTCCCGGACTGGGCACGAACCTACGTCCCCTGCATCGGCAGGTGGACTCTCAACCACTGTGCCACCAGGGAAGCACTTTTTTAAAAATAAATTTATTTATTTATTTATTTTTGGCTGTGCTGGGTCCTTGCTGCTGAGCAGGGGCTACTCTTCGTTGCCGTGTGCGGGCCTCTCATTGCGGTGGCTTCTGTTGTTGTGGAGTACAGGCTCTAGGCACGCGGGCTTCAGTATCTGTGGCTCACGGGCTCTAGAGCACAGGCTCAGTAGTTGCAGCGCACGGGCTTAGTTGCTCCGCGGCACGTGGGATCCTCCCGGACCAGGGCTCGAACCCGTGTCCCCTGCATTGGCAGGCAGATCCTCAACCACTGCGCCACCAGGGAAGCCCTCATACAGAATTCTTGATCCTCAATCCAGTTGAAACTGATGGAAAATTTCCCTACGGTTATTACATGCAAGGGTAACTGCTGGCATGAATCTTTTCATGTCTTTTCACACCTGACTCCCCAGTGCATCTTCCACTAAGCAGCAGCCTGTATGGGCATCCACGGGTCTCCTCAGCATGAATCCTCCACGCCTCCCCCAAGGCTGGCCCTTCGGCAAAGGCTCTGTATTTGTTTGCTTGAGTTTGTGTGTGTTTTTAAAAAACTTTATTGATAAATAATCCATACACCATATCGAGTGGTTTTTAGTTATCAAGTTGTGTAACCGTCACAATTTGAGAACATTTCATCACCCTAAAAAGAAACCCCACACCCTTTAGCAGTCACTCCCCACTTCCCCCCAGCTGCCCCAGCCCTAGACTACTGCCGGTCTACTTCCTGTCTCCACGGATTTGCCTATTGCGGACATTTCACGTAACTGGACTCATAATCATATACGCGGCCTTTCGCGTTTAGCTTCTTTTGCTTAGTACAATGACGCCAAGTTTCATCTATGTATGTTGTAATGGGAATCTGCACTTCATCCTTTTCATGGCTAAATAATATTCCATTGTATGCGTATACCACATTTTGTTTTTTCTTTCATCCACTGATGGAAACACTTGGGGGTTTTCTTCTTTTTGGCTATTATGAATAATGTTGCTTTGAACATTTGTATACAAGTTTTTTTGTTTGTTTGTTTTTTGCGGTACGCGGGCCTCTCACTGTTGTGGCCTCTCCCGTTGCGGAGCACAGGCTCCGGACGCGCAGGCTCAGCGGCCATGGCTCACGGGCCCAGCTGCTCCGCGGCCTGTGGGATCTTCCCGGACCGGGGCACGAACCTGTGTCCCCTGCATCGGCAGGCGGACTCTCAAACCACTACGCCACCAGGGAAGCCCTGTATACAAGTTTTTGTGTAAATGTTTTCATTTCTCTTGGGTATATATCTAGGGTAGCAATTTCTCAAATGCTCTATTTAAACTTTTGAGGAATTGCCAGGCTGCCTTCCAAAGTGGTTGTCCCATTTTACATTCTCACCAGCAGCATATAAGCTTCTGATTTCTCTGCATCCTCAATACTTGGTATTATCTTTTTTATTATAGCCATCCTAGTGGGTATGGTGTGGTCTCATTGTGGTTCTGATCTGCATTTCCCTCATAGCTATGTTGAGCACCTTTCCATGTACTTGTCCGTTTTTGTATCTTTTGTGGAGAAATGTCTATTTAGATCCTTTGCCTACCTTTTAATTGGTTGTCTCTTTTTTTTTTTTTTTGCGGTAGCCGGGCCTCTCACCGTTGTGGCCTCTCCCGTTGCGGAGCACAGGCTCCGGACGCGCAGGCTCAGTGGCCATGGCTCACAGGTCCAGCCGCTCCGCGGTATGTGGGATCTTCCCGGACCGGGGCACGAACCCATGTCCCCTGCATCGGCAGGCGCCTCTTAACCACTGCGCCACCAGGGAAGCCCTTGGTTGTCTCTTTTATTACTCAGTTGTAAAATATATTCAACATAAAAGTGCCTTATCATATATACATGATTTGCAAAACTGTTCTACCATTCTGTGGGTTGTCCTTTCACTTTCTTGACGGTGTCCTTGGAAGTACTTTGATGATGTCCAGTTTCTCTTATATTTCCTTTGGTTCTTTATGCTTCTGTTATCTGTATTAGGTTAGACAGAGAGGTGGAAGCATCGCTGTTCACATATACTGGGCGTAGGATTGCTGGATAAGATGCCCAGTTACATCTGAATTTCAGATAAACATTGAATAATTTTTTTAGCATAAGAAGTATGTCCCAAATATACTGTTTACCTGGAATCTAAATGTGCTTTTATTTGCTAAATCTGGCAGCCCTAGCCAGGGGTCCAGTGTACATGTGTATCTGTGTGTGTCTAAATGTGTGTCCGTGTGTGACATATTGGGCAACACTCACGAGCATCTTCAGACCGAGCCAGCCTCACAGCCCCCTGGGACAGTGTCCTTCCCAGCCCACCAGGGGTCCTCAACCACTCTCTTGGAGCCAAGCAGGAACTGGTCTCCTAACCATGGGAGGGGGGCACTAGGACTGAGCAGAGGTCAGGTATACCAGCTTCCCCCATTTGTGATCTCATGTCTCTCAAGGTCCCCAGCAGACCTGAGCACTGGCTGCCTACAGAAGAACCAGCTCAATAATGCGTCTCTTACTGGCTGTTCCTCCTCTCTCTCTCCTTGCTTCCTCTGGTCATCTCCCTAAGTAACCTATCTGCCCCCATGCCCTGGTCCTGGGCTCTGTTTTAGAGGAAATCCAAACTATGACAGTTGGTACTGGAAGTGCCCTAGAAATGGAGCCCTCAGGATGGGATTCTGGAGCACATCACTTGCTGGTCAGATGGTAAGAAAAGGAGCCTGCTGATAAATGTAATGGTGGTAACCCCTGGCGTTCTACCCCATGGCAGTTGCTCTGTTCCTACTAGTTCTGGCAAGAGATGAGGTACAGGTACCAGGGAAGGCATCCGCTTATGCAATAGTTCTATATAACCCAAGCATTACTGGGATAGTGGCAGTTATAAGGGCTGCAGAGCTTCTCTCTCTCAAGCTTTGAAGAAAGAAAATGATAGACTTGGGTCAGCCAACTACCAGTTCAGGGCCTGTTGTGACAGCCGGAAGTCCTCCATGGCAGCGTTGGAGGAGAACCGCACCTTGTGTACTGAGAGCAGACTGGCCTGAAAAACAGGCGCAGGATTGAACTGTCAGGGCGGCAGAACTGCAAAGGTGGCTACATGAAAAGCCTCACCAAGTCACTGATGCCAAAATTCCAGGCCCTGATCGGGGAAGACTGGGATCCTAATGTATGCGACACTTGGGTAGGTGTGCCTGAGCACCTGGAACCCTAAATTCCCAAGCCCTCTGGCCTAACAAAAGCATCTCCCTTCCCCCTTGATACAGGAAAGGAGCCTCTTTTTGCCTGGAAACCATGCAAAAATCTCACCTGAGGCACATGCCTCTCAAGATAATGCTCATTCTCCTCAAAATCCATCCCCGCCTTCCCCAATACATACAGACTGCGATACTACGATTTATAACAACACGATTTAGTCATTCAGGCGACCTGAGCAGGTCCAGAAGTCCCAAGGTGTGTAAGCAGGAGGCTCAGGTCTCACGTTTCCTACCATTGCTGACCTGCTGCCTCCCTCTGCTCACACCTGCGGATTCATTCCCCTTTGACCTGGTGGAAGGAACAAGGAGGGTTTGTGTTTCACAGAGGGATCAGCTCAGTATTTCGGTGTGTGAACCAAAAATGTGCTGATTCACACGGCCTTGCTCAGGAGTGGCCCTAAAGGCCAGAGTGAGGGGAAGGAATCTGGTGGGCAGAGCTGTGAGCAGTCTATCTGGCACCAACTTTTCATGGAGGGAGAAGTGGCCTCCTGGGCTGTGACTTGTCTAGACAAGGGGTCTGCAAAGAATAAGGCTGAAAGTCTGGAGACAAGGAGATCAGAGGAAGACTTCAGCTCGCAGATGGACCGATGGGAGCTGAAAGGAAGTATGTGGACCTTTGTGTCACAGCAACACCCATCAGAAACTACCACTGCACAGAGTCAGGAAGGTGAGTGGCAGGACAGAGGGGGGGCCCAGTCCACTCTCACCAGAGGCGGACAAGGGCTCAGCAGGCTCCTCAGCCTTCATCTGGAGCAGTTTCGGAGGGGGCCCTACAGACAGCCAGCTGCCACCTAATCACTAAATCCTCTGCGGGCCTCCGGGAGGGTTAATATACAAACAGGACGGCTCACACGAAATGTCCAGTCAAAGGAGCTGGCAGGGATGTCCAGATCGTCAGCAGGCCACCAGAACAGTAAGAACCCTTCAGATTTCAAGCACTGTTGGTTCTTTTTCAGTAATGACCCCCCCCTTCCGCCACCCTAATATTTTGGCTGCTGCACAGACTCATTACCTGTAGTTTAATCTGATCCCAGGATGGCATACGAGGCAGTTTCCAGCGATCAGAACTGGTACTAGACATGACACTTTCTTGCTGTCCCCAATCCTGGCATGTCAGGTTTGCGTGACCACTAGGGCTGCAGCAGCAGACAAAGAGATATTTCAGTGACTACTAATAAGAGGTGGAAAAAACTCACAATATGAAGATAAGCAAATGATAGGAGCAAAGAGTGAAGTTGTTAGGTTTCCAGGTAACAGGAGGACCAACTGGCCAAAAGCCATACCTTAAATCAAAGAGTTTGCAGTCACAGGGAAAAAAACAGGATGGATTTAAGGTAATCATAGTGTGTATTATTGGCTTCTAGAATTTAGTAGGAAGCTTCTCAAGGAGTCAGATTTTCACAGACTTCGGCAAAGACACGAGTATACACGCCCCAAAAGCATGAGGCTGACAAAATGTTCCCAAATGCTGGAAAAACGTGTTCTGTGCACAGGAAAAGCACGATGAAGACTAAGCCGCAGCCACCCTGCTGCAATTTCCTCACACACACTCGCAATCGCTGAAAGCTCTATTTACCCCAAATCTTCCAAAAGCAAAACCAGTAGGAAGTTTCCTCTCTAGAATAGTGTTGAATAACTAACATACAATTTTTTAATAAAATAGTCCTGAGGCATCACAAGATGTTTTAAGTTTATTCTGAATCGGATTAAACTGTGTTCAGCATGGCTCATTTCTTTACAAATCATAATTCTTGAATATATGTTAAAACAGTTAAACAGTTTTAATGTTTCCTCCTTAATTATACCGGATACACAGCACTTTAACTATACAAAAGGCAACGTCCGCATGGTTTATGGGACTCGAAGTGCGGTGAGGGGACCCTGCTGCAGCCAGCGGGCAGGTGAGGAACCCGCCGTGTCCCCGCCTGAGCTCTCACTGTCCCCTCGACGTCGAGTGAAACGAAATCTACCCCCGAGTTTACACTGCAATTACTGGGCTTTCTCCCTAGCATTCACGTTCTGAAGTTAAAAAAACAAAAACCATCAAGAGAGCATACCTGACAGTTAAGGCCCTTCTCCCTCTGCAGTGTGGACTCTCTGATGTTTGGAAAGATTGGACTTACTACAGAAAGTTTTCCCACAATTATTACACCAATAGGGCTTTTCCCCGGTATGGATTCTATGGTGTTTATTAAAATTGGAGCTGTGGTTGAAGGCTTTCCCACACTCCTTACATTTATACGGCTTCTCTCCAGTGTGGAGTCTCTGGTGAGAACTAAGACCCGCGTGCTGACTAAAGCTCTTCCCACACTCGTTACACTGATACGGCTTCTCCCCAGTGTGTATTCGATAGTGTCGAATGAGGCTGCCTTTCCCGCTGAAGGCTTTGCCGCAATCTTTACACTGGTAAGGAGCCTCTTCAGTGTGCATTCGCTGATGTTTAAGGAGGTCCGAGCTCTGACCGAAGGCTTTTCCACACTTACAGTCATAGGGCCGGTCCACCAAGTGTGTTCTGTAGTGAAGGGTCAGGTTGGAGCTGTGGCTGAAAGCTTTCCCACATTTGGTGCACACATACGGTTTCTCCCCAGTGTGTGTTCTCCGGTGTTTAGTGAGATTTGAGCTATTACTAAAGGCTTTCCCACACTCAGCACATATGTAACGTCTCTCTGCTGGGGCAGGTTTAGTCATTACTTCTCTACCTTTTGAGGGACCTTTGTCTTGGAGAGGAATTTTTGTTCCTCTTCCCTTTTCCAGGTTAACCCACTGCCTTTCTAACCTGGCCTCACATTTGTTGGCAATAATCATGGGAATAGAATCCCTTCTGAATCCTTCTGCGTGAAATTCTTCAGAACTTTCCTGCTTATCTGTTGATTCCTCATTCTGGGTGTTCGATTTACGATCTGAAACAGTAAGTAGAATAAGGACATGTCAGTTGTTTCCTGTCCTGAGAAGAAACTGTTAAATGAGAAATAGAATCACCAGGTGACACTGATGGATTCTAAGGGGTAACCAAATATTGCTCTATGAAGTTACAGTATCACACTGATACAAATAAGTCATTATCAGATCTAGTTTACGATGCCAAACTTTCACGCAAGCCCCCTGCCAGAAGCTATCATGGTATGAGAAGTACATGGTGTTCTCTGCCAGGAGAACTTCGGGTATAGAGGGCAATTAGGCAAAACCAAGCATACTGAGACAGCAGCAAAGGAGCTGGGTGATGCTCAGGTAGAAAGAAACAAGAAAGAAAGACTGTGGAAGGGTCAAAGTTGATAAAGGAAAATAAAAAGGATAATTAAGGGAGAAGAGGCTAGTGGCAAACTCACAAAATCCTTATTCTCAGAAAAGCTGAATATAAAAGCAATAAAAGAGAACGTTTGGTGCACTTATAATCATTCTAGTCCCAGATCCTTACTAATTTGAATGTCAGTACTTAACTCCCATGAGGGTTTAACTCTCATCATTTCACCTACATTGGCTATGTCTTATCATTCTCTTAGTTATAAAGTAACTGTCAAAATCAGACTGAAGCAGTTTAGCTTTTTTAGAGCACTTCACGAGGCAGTCACACCTCTTAAAAGTCCACCTAGGACTTCCCTGGTGGCGCAGTGGTTGAGAGTCCACCTGCCGATGCAGGGGACACGGGTTCGTGCCCCGGTCCGGGAAGATCCCACATGCCGCGGAGCGGCTGGGCCTGTGAGCCATGGCCGCTGAGCCTGTGCGTCCGGAGCCTGTGCTCAGCAACGGGAGAGGCCACAACAGTGAGAGGCCCGTGTACCAAAAAAAAAAAAAAAAAAAAAAAAAATCCACCTAACCATCCACACACACAGAAAAGGGGAGTAAGAGAAATTCACACTGAAAAATGGGCTCCCTTTGAGAACTGTCATCCCTCCGCAAGTCCAGAAGCCTCAGTCAACAAGGTACTTTCCTCTAAGCCACTTTCTCCTCGTCCCTGTCTCTCTCTCCACCCACCATCTATTTCCCTTCTCTGCTACCAGCTGCTTCTAGGCTCACCCCCTCCTCACTGTCCACTGCTGACTGAAGCAGCAGCTAAAATCCCTTTCAGTCCCTATGATGAGCAGTCACTTGGCTACACGTACAGATTTCCCTTCAAGTTGCCATGAACTATGTGTGGGAAGTAAATAAGAAAAGTTAAACATTTTAAATAGCTTAATGAGGCATAAGTTGAAAAAGAAATTACCAGGACCATTTCTGCATAATCCCGAACTGATCACAGCAGGTTCACTAAGTCATTAACAAATGAACCAGCACCACCTCTTACTGATTCATTCAAGCTGTTCTCGCTTCCATGAACAGTCCCCTTACTAAACTCACTTCAACTCTCCCTTTACGAGCGTGTCATCTGTTCCCACGCCAGGACTGACTGAGACACACCTGAGGGAGGAAAGGAACTCATTCTGCCTTGTCAGCCAGACCAGTTGAGTCAGCCTAGGGGGGCCACCTCACAACCAGGAATTAGGACGAGTGTTTCTTCAACCACAAAGGCCCGGGCACCGAGTGGGGGCCTGACAGATGGTCCTACCTTGAATCTTTCTCAGCTCTGGAGTGAAGTCCTCCTCTTCACCAGTCTCTTGGATGTAGAGGGGCTCCCAAGACTCATATTTGTAACTGGTCTCCACAGACCGTGGCTGCGGGCTGCTCAGGGATTCCTCCACTGTTCCTGAGGATGCCATCTTCTCCCACCACTGCTTCTGTTCACTGGGAGGCGGTGAGGCCTAGAGACAATTAGGAATGGCTGGGTCTGTGCACAGCTCACTTTAAGAACCAGAACAAAAGAAAACCTCAGGACAGCTATGTAGAACCTCTAGGAAAGAGAAAAGCATCCATCCCATTCAACTCCCAAGGGTAATTCCCTAATTCCATATAGGACAGCAGAAGAAAAATAGGAGGAAACATGGTCTAACTCAGCGGAAGGTCCATTCAGTTATTCTCAGTGTGTGCACAAACCCGCTCCTGCCTGGACTGCTACGCTTCCGACCTCACAGAGTAAAAGGTCTCCCCAGCCTACCTGCTGTGCTGGCTCATCCAGCTCTCGCTCCAGATCTTCCAGGAGAGTGACGGCCTCTTCAGCGCTCTCCGGGCAGTGCTCCTGCACCCAGGCCTGGAGCTCCTGGGGCAGGATGGTCAGGAACTGCTCCAGCACCAGCAGCTCCAGGATCTGCTCCTTGGTGTGAATCTCAGGCCGCAGCCACTCACAGCAGAGCACCCGGAGCTGGCTGAGGGCCTCCCGAGGGCCAGGGGTGTCATGGTACCCAAACTGCCTGAAGCGCTGGCGGAATGTCTCCAAGCTGGGAAGGCGCTTCCCTTTCTCCTCCTCCTCGACCTTCACAATCACAGGCCCCTGCTCTTGTGGAGTTCTAGGGCCCAGAACTGTGGCCATGCCCAGTACCTTGGTCATCATATAGGTACTCCAGAAACAGTGTCACTAAAATGGGGCTCTGTGTAGCAGGAGTACTGGTTCCTTTGGGTTTCTGGTTCTTTAGGGCTACACGTTAAACCTATGAAAATATGGTTACCATAAAATTACCAAAAGAAAAAGTATGTACGCTTTTTGGTCTTTATAGCCACACCTTTAGCACAGGAAATTGTGGAAATTATGGCCATCGTAAAACTACCATATAACAATGACTGTCAAATATCTTTCTGGAGTCAGCTCAGGATATCCTATTTTGATTTGACTTTGCCTCCACTCTCTGAAAAAGTGCACTGTGGCTCAACCCCGCTCCTGCATATATGTCTGAAGAAAACGAAAACACTAATTCAAAAATATACATGCACCCCAATGTTCACAGCAGCATTATTTACAATTACCAAAATAGGAAAGCAATCTAAGTGTCCATCAACAGATAAACAGATAAAGAAGATGTGGGGTGTGTACGTGTGTACACACACACACACACAATGGTATACTAGTCAGCCATAAAAAAGAATGAAATTTTGCCATCTGCGACAACATGGATGGACTTGGAGGATATTTATGTTTAGTGAAAAGTCAGACAAAGAAAGACAAATACTGTATATTGTCACTTATATGCAAAACCTAAAAATAAAAAAAACTAGTGAATATAATAAAAAAGAAACAGACTCACAGATACAGAGAACAAACCAGTGGTTACCAGTAGGGTGAGAGAATGGGGGAGGGGCGATATAGGGCTGGAAATTAAGAGGTACAATCCACTATGTATAAAAGAAATAAGCTACAAGGATATACTGTACAGCAGAAGGAATATAGCCAATATTTTATAATAACTATAAATGGAGTATAATCTTTAAAAATTGTGAATCACTATGTTGTACACTTGTAACTTATATAATATTGTACATCAACTATACCTCGATTTGGGAAAAAAAAAACAACACTGTGGTGTAAGCTTAAAACTAAATTTAAATTAACTTTGCTCCAAAAACTGTTTCAGAATCTTACAATTCCTGAGATCTCAACAGGCCATCTACTGGCCAAATGAAGTCTGTCTAAACCTACAACTTTTAGCTTCAGCATTAAAAATTTACTAGTCAAATGACAGGCTAGTTAGCATAACCAGGAATCATGTTAGAAGCCTGGAATTAACTAGCATATTTTTAAATGATTGAGCATAGTTAGTGATGTAATTTGAGCTTCACTTGACCCATTTTAAGCAGGGCATACTCTTGTTTTAAAATGCCATTTATGTTTAGCTTTCACAGAAAGACCAGTGGAATGACAAGAGATTAGACTAAAAGTAACCTATGTTCTTTCAGAGGTATTTCTTTTGATGAGACACATACTGCTGAGAGGAAACTGAAGAGAAAAATTAAACCACAATAGACAATACAAAAGATGTTTAAGAATATTTTTACTTTTAAATTTTAAATATTATATATATTTGTCAGCTGATACATTAGAATACTGAAAACATCTACAGTAAATATAATTACTTCCATTTTTTCATATGCCAAAAAAGTGAAGTCCACTCACTCAACATTTGCTGAATACCTGCCATGGGCTCGATGCTAGGACTGCAGGGATGCCTAAAAGAGATACACGCCTACTCTCACACAGCTTTCAAGTTGTGGGGGAGATGGAAAAGGAGTAAACAGACAACAGAATCAGTCTATTATTCTTGGCATTCATTAAATATAGTACTCTGAAAGAAAACTACATAAGTTAATTACTCTTACACGCTTGTGACTGGCCTTCCTGATGAGCATGTTTTCAAACTCTAAGCAGCACCTTTCCTGTCACATAGGTGTTCCCATACTGAATTTGAATAATCTAGACCAAGAAAACTCCAGCAGTCTCAAGAAAGAGCCAAACACGTAAAAAATCTATGTGGGTGTTCATTACATGAAATTATATTGATAACAATGGTAGAGAACATAAAAAGGATGTATAAATGGCTTATAAAAGCTGAAGACGAGGGAACAGGAGTTGCAAATAATCTAAAGCTAAGGCATTTAAAAAGTTGAGTATGCTAATTTCTAACATGCGTGTCAATCTCCATGGATCTGGCTTGAGAGCACTTGAAATATCATCTTGCACACACACTCATAATATACACACAATCACAATGAAGGAAAAAGATAAAAACACGAAACAGTGATATTTCTGGGTTACAGAATTATGAATGATTTCAATTTTTTAAAGTCTTTTTTTTATTTCCTACATTTTCTATAATGGGTATTATTACTTTTGTAGCCAGAAAATCATAAAATCTCCAAAGGAATCATAAGCAGTTTTTAATAAATAAAATAGATTTTACTTCTAATGCCCAAATTCCATGCCCTTCAAAAAAAGAAACCCAGTAAAACAAAAAAGCAGCAATTCCAGCCCATGCAGAACCTTCCAAAAAAGGTACATTTATGTTACAGCTTTTATATCAGATGTTTAGTTTCACACATTTAGTAAATATGTATTAAAAACATGTATTTTATATGACTCTTCCCCTTTATTTTTCTAATCAATTTTGGTAATTAAAAAAATACAGGAAGTGGGGTTCTAGGAATAAAACCTCAATACGTAACCCTGCTTTTACGAGAAAGTCAATAATTATCAGCTGCTAATTAGTTCAGAACTCTTGGGGTGCTAGCTGGGACTCCCCTCTACTGTACCCAAATTCTGAAGCATCCTATGAGGTGCCAACAGGTATTCCAACACAGTGGACCAGCATCAGCACTGAACACTCGTTTATGCTATCCTCTGCACCCAGTACACTACTGAAGCTCCCAAGTTCAGAATTACTTGAAAACTGAGCAGGGGGTGGGGGGGTGGGGGGTTGGGAAGCACTGTCATCTAGTCTCTTAAAATAAAGGCATTAGCACCAAAGGCTAAAATAACCTAAATATAGATGTAGTAGCGCTGGGAGCATTCCTTAGAAATCCTTTCAAGTGGACCTCCTAAGTGTTGGAATAACTTTGTAACATAACTGTTTACAAAATTTCCCACTCTCTTCAGAGGAGGGCACCCCAAGAACAGAAAAAAGACTGCTCAGCTTCTGGGATCCAGCCTGGGAAACTCTGCAAGACACTAGGAGTTATAACCCAGCACAGGAGGCATTAAACAGTGAGTGTCCTGTATCACGTTCACATGGGATCTGTTCCCAGAAGTTGGCGAGTTCAAACTCACAGATGCCACTATATCACACAATCGCCTTTGCAAAATACATACATAGTCACAATTAAAGAAGAAAGTTTCCCTAGATGTTGCTGCTGGGCAACTGGCTGGGCTGGCTCAATAGCTCAGTGGTTTATTCTAGCACACCAGTTTTGCAGTGCCCACAATTCAAATTCATGCCTCAGCAAGGCCACAAACAAGTGGAGGGCTGGATGCTTGAAGCCTTCTTCCTAACTGTACTCACTCTCTTTGGAGAGTTCATCCAGTCACGTGGCTTTAAGTACCATCTATATACTCAACAGCCGCCAATTTATCTGCAGCCTGGACCTCTCTTCTGAACTCCAGACTCACACAACAAACTACCCACTTGACGTTGCCACCAGCATGTCCAGTGGCATCTCAAGCTTAACACGCCTGAAACTGTGCTTCCCATCTTTCACGCAAAGCTGCTCATCTTAGTTAATGGCAACTCCACCATTTTTTCCGGACCAAAAAAACCTGGGGACCCAACTCCTCCTTCACATTCTGCACACAATTCATGAGCAAATCTCTACAACTAAGAGATTCAGAGTTCGCTGCCTCCAGCACTGCTGTCCCACCAGTCCATCATCTGTTGCCTGTTAAATACAAGTCAGATCACATCATTCCTCTGCTCACACCTTTCAAGGCTTTGTGTGTCATACAGATTAAAAGCCAAAATCATCACAAGGCCAACAAGGTCTCAAAGATTTCAGTCCCTGTTGCCTCTCAGATCTCCTTGTCTCTTGTCTGCCTCTAGCAAAGCCAGTATTGGTCATGACCACACTGGTCATGTTGAGTTTGTCTAAAGGTTCATTTAGGGATGCCCTCAAGGTCTTAGCTTTCAAATTTTTCTTAATAAGGTGCTTATAAAATAAAAAAGCATGTGAATAGAAAACAGAGGCTTCATTACTCACACTGTCTTCAACCACAGTGAACTATTTTAAGCTCGCTAGAATGTTTAGCACGAGAGGCCCATCAAGGAAAAGTTCATGGTCTACTACAAGCAGAGGCCTTTGTTCTGTTCCGAGGTTTTTTCCCCCTCTTTTATGCCGATTTCCCAAAGCTTCTATGCCCTTATCAAAGTGCCCCAAATCCATTCTAGAACAAGATGAGGCATAAATAAACCAAATTATTACAGTCTAACAATTTAACACGACTTACCAATTAATGCTAGAATGCTTCTGACTTACTCATTCTGTACCTGAAAACTCCTACGCCGGCAAACTTGATAATTCATGAGGCACAGATTTCTACTGCTGGACAGTTCTAATTGTTACAGGTTTTCTTTAAACTGCGCCAAATTCTGCATCACTTTTTATCTTCTTTCTTCACTGATCCTAGTTTGGTCCTAGACCAAAACTTACTTTCTCCGTTGTAGGCTTCCAATACCTGAAAACAGTTCTCTTTTCTTCACAGTTCTTTCAATTGCTCCTTATATAAGAGGTTTCCAAGTACCTCACTCACCAGATCACCCTTTTCTTGACAAACTATTTATAAATAAATGGTCCTCTAAAAATGTGTTTCCAAACTGGAGCAGATCCCTGTTACGTGCTTTCTAACCTGAACAAAGCCCTCCCTATTCCCTCCCTTGGAACAGATACTACCAAGGACTTCTGAGGCCCAGTTTCTCACACGAGGTCCCCAACCCCCTCGGGCGAATTCTTATCAATTAGCCTTTAATTCGGACCGCCTACCGAGAGCCAGGGAAAAAGAGAAAGCAGCCCCGCTCAGACTGACGGGCCGTTCGGCTCAGGGAGCGCAGAGAAAAACTGCTCTGGAACACGAAAGAAACCAACTTTCACCTTTTTAAACCCCTGGGGGGGTGCGCGGTGTGTGGGGGAGAATGCTTTCAAGGGAGCAAACGCCTCCGCCGTCTGGGGCTGGGCAGGGACTGGGGGCTCCTCCCACCACCCTCCCAGGACCGGTCTGGGGAGTCCCCACAGGCCACAGCTGCCTAACCCACCCGTATCTCCCCGCACCCTTCGGCGGACACTCCCGCTTCCGCCCGCCACGCGAACCGGGGACCGGGAGGCTTACCGTGAGTAAAATCCGCTGGGGCCGCTGGAACACCTCGACGCGCACCGCCGCCGACGCAGCCGGAAGTGCGTCATAGCCCCGCCCGCGGAGAGCTGTGCGGGGCCGCAGAGGCCCCTCTAGGAAGTTGGGAGGTCTTTTTTGGCGTCTCGGGTACTCGGGAGGCTGAGCAGCGAAAGTGACTAGTGGAGGCGCCCTCGCAACGTGAACAGGCGGGGACCTCTTTCCCATTCCTTCTTTTTTTTAACCAAGGAGGGGTTGACCAGATGAAGTCTTGGCGGTTTTCGCACCCCGCCCCCGACGCCCCGGCCAAGGAGAGGCGTGGGCTCGGCGCGGCGGCCTCGGTCCTCCTCGTGGACTTCAGAGGCCGGTTCCCCTGTGACCCTCAGGCCGGTCACCGCGTGAGAACTCGGTCCCCATTTATGGACAGAGCCCCACGCTTAGCCCACGAAGCCCGAGATTCAGTTATCACACTCAGATGCCCGGCGGCATCCACCTGAAGTAGCTGTGCCCTTGGGGCTTTGCGGGTCCGAAACTTCCTGGGCAGAAATCTCTGAGGCCGCCTTCCAGAAGCTCCTGATGCTGCAGGACTTTGTACAGAGGTCCTTGCCTACCTTTTCCCCCGCCGCTGTTGCTCAACTTCAGGTTACGGGACTGTAGATTCTCAATGTTTTCGATCTCTCAGCCCCACCCTGTCTGGCCCTCACTGAGTTTGCTTTTGCCTGGTCCCTCAAAAGGCACACATGTTGAAGGACAGCAACGTGCCTGCGCAGGGAATACCGTGTCTGAATGCACCATAAATTTGTAGAGATGAGACGTTTTTCCCTGATGTTTTCTATGATCATTTAAATTAAAAAACAAAATTCAAAGACATACAAAAGGTCAACAGTGAGTCCCCTATGTACCAACTGACCAGTTTCAACAGTTATCACACAGTCTTGTTTCATTCATTCCCCCACGCACTGGTCAGACGTCTAAGATGGGCCCCTTCTGGGTGGCAAACGTTAAGAGGAGTGTTCAAAACCCAGTGATCATCCAGAAATGATGAATCATCAGGAGGTGTGAGCTCTGAACACCATGCCATTCCACCTAGGAGAATCTGGAGAATTTTTCTTACCTTAGGTAGGAGAGGACAAGGGGAGAATGAGAGACAACGCAGTCTTAGTTTTCAAATTTGTGAAGTGTCATCACTTGAAAATGAAGTTTGTCTTCTGGGGCCCAGAGGACAGAACTAAGAGCAATGAATGGAAATGAAAGAAAAGTTCAATATAAGGAAGGACTTTCTAAGAGAGTTGCTCAAAAACGGCCAGTTCCTGCATCATCTTGTGGTGCTTTGAAGTGGGAGAGCCCCGGGAATGGGGAGGACAGGAGTTTTGAAGTGGGAGAGCCCTGGCAATGGGGAGGACAGGAGTTTTGAAGTGGGAGAGCCCCGGGAATGGGGAGGACAGGAGTTTTGAAGTGGGAGAGCCCCGGAAATGGGGAGGACAGGAGTTTTGAAGTGGGAGAGCCCGGGAATGGGGAGGACAGGAGTTTTGCAGAGTGAATTTTGGGGCTGGATGACCTACAGCTTGCCCCAGACTCCTGTTAGTTTTTCCCTTCACCTCCAGCCCCAATGGCATTCATTCACCATTACCACTCCCTCCACACACCTCCTCTGAGTACTTACTGTGGGCCGGTACTGTGTTAAGCACTTGGTTTCAATTCTTTATTGCCGCATAAAAAACTACCCCAAAACTTAGTGCCTTAAACACAACAATTATCCTGACTTCTTCTAACTCAGAGGCAGTAAGGGGCTTAAAAGTATAGACTCTGAAGAAAGAGCCAAGTTTGGATCTTGACTTTCCCACATGTCACTTGTATGACACTGGAGAAGTTACTTACTTTCCTGAGCCCATGTTTCCTGACCTATAAAACAGAGATTTTAATATTTCACAGGGGTAAGTATTCTCAGGATTATGTTTCAAAGGATTGATAAATTGAAGATAAATGTGTGTAGCAGATTGTTTCTAAAAATAGTCACAACTCCCATCCCACATGCTCTTTTGCAATGTGGCCAAGAGCTAGATAGAACAGAATCACTCAGGCTGAGGGGGAAACCAGAAACCTCAGAAACCTGCATAGTTCTATGAGCCACACGTTTCATTGTTGTTTTTGTTGTTGTTTGTTTTTTTGGCCGCACTGTGAGGCTTGCAGGATTGAACCCGTGCCCTCTACAGTGAAAGCTCGGAGTCCTAACCACTGGACCGCCCGGGAATTTCTGAGCCACACAAGTATTGATGCCTTGGCAGCGCTCTGTCCAACCTCTTAGACAAAAGGATCTTTGCCGAGTCATGCAACCAGTAAGTTGTGATGTTGAGGCTTAAAGGAAATCCTTCCCGTTCCAAGCCCATTGTTCTTTCTACAGCAAAGGGCCTAGAGTTGCAAAATACTGATGGCAAGAGAGACCTTAGGGAAAAACTGGTTAAGTTCTTGTTTTCAGATGAAGAAACCCACCTGTGCCTGAAGAGGTCAGCTCCGAGGAACACTAGTGAGCTAATTAGTAGCAGAGCTGAGAGTAGAATCCAGATGCTCTAATTCAATCCTGTGTCCTTACTATATCTCAGCAGATTAAAAAGATCAATATGCTCCCATCCAAATCAGACTGTGGTAAAATAAGTTAACTTACATGATCCATTATCATCTATTGATATAACCATGGCCATATGACAAAACCACAAGAGAGCAGACGAAGGAAAAGTTAGCCATTGTGGCTGGTGGCTCTGCATTTCTTCTTCAGAACAGTTTTGACTTACAAGAACCTCATACTCTTCCAATGAATTCATTCAGCAAACACTAACCAAGAACCTACAATGTGTCAGCCATTGGGTTCAGGCACAAGGAGAAAATGAAAAATACACGTAGCTCTTGGCAGATATGTAAACAAATAACTATGGACATGGTCCATAATAATACACGGTCCATGATAATACAGACGAGACCAATAAATGGTGACTAAGTGACGTGTCATCTTGGGGATGCAAAATGTGATGTCTCCTAACATGCAAAGCTCTGTGGCAGGGAGTTTATTAGAGGACAGTTCCCGCCTTTTGGAGAATTCTACTTGCTAAAAGTTCTTTCGATTAAAGCAAACATCTAGGGAACTTCCCTGGTGGCACAGTGGTTAAGAATCCGCCTGCCAATGCAGGGGACACGGGTTCAAGCCCTGGTCCGGGGGGATCCCACATGCCGTGGAGCAACTAAGCCCGTGCACCACAACCACTGAGCCTGCGAGCCACACCTACTGAAGCCCTCGCGCCTAGAGCCCGTGCTCCGCAACAAGAGAAGCTACTGCAATGAGAAGCCCGCGCACCACAACAAAGGGTAGCCCCGGCTTGCCGCAACTAGAGAAAGCCCACGCGCAGCAACGAAGACCCAACGCAGCCAAAAATAAATAAATAAATTAAAACAAACAAAAAGCAAACATCTGCTTTCTTGTAATTTCAACTCATTGGTCCTAGTCTTTTTTTTTTGGCTGCACCACAAGTGTTGTGGAATCTTAGGTCCCCAACCAGGGATTGAGCCCAGGCCCTCGGCAGTGAAAGCGCAGAGTCATAACCACTGGACCGCCAAGGAAGTCCCACATTGATCCTAGTCTTGATTGATCATTTTCTCTCACAAAATGCATGTAGTTGTTCTTGTCAGCCCTTCAAAATATTTGGAAACTACCATGTGTGACTGTCCCAAAGACCACCTACAACAGTTCTATGATCTTGTCTGAAAGTTGCTTCTGAATCTTGGAATGTGAAGTGTATAATGACCCTCTGAGGGTCCACGGTTCCTCATTTAAATGACCTCCATACTCTCCCACTTAACTTTCTCTGCATTACTCGGTTTTCTTTTGTCTTTTTTTTTTTAACTGGAGTATAATTGCTTTACAATGTTGTGTTAGTTTCTGCTGTACAACGAAGTCTTTTGTCTTGAAAGATTATTTGGTTTGAAAAAGAAAAAGACCCCGCTTTGTAGCAGAGGTCTGGAAAGGGAAAAGCTACGCTAGTTACTGCAGGTCTGGGCTTCCTCCCTCCTCTTCCAGCGGGGTGGTCGTGATTCTCTCTAAAAAGGTTGCTTTCTGGATCTTCCTCGCTCAGTCTCGCCATCACTTACTTTTGCTGCCGTCACTATGCTTGGCCAGCAGAGGGTGATCAAACCTTGGTTTCTTTTAGAATAAGGCAAGCTCCTTACCCATCACAGCTCTGAAAACTTCCCTCTTTTCTTCCCAGAGGGAGTCCACCTGTACAGCCTGTTGGGAAGCTGCAAAGACATTCATTCAGCTAAAGAAAATGAAAAGAGAATAAAGGTGATGTAGTTAGACAACCCCATAGCTTAGAGCTGGAGCGCTGTTGCTAATGTGCCTTGGAGGACTTGAAGATGCAGCTTAATTATCTGGAAAATGGGCATAATAATAATCTGCTCTGAGAACTTTAAAGCATTTGGATCACATGAGAGTGAACTAGCTTTGTAATTACCTGTACCAATAGTAAGGACATTTTCATCTTCAAAACTCTTGGCTACCATACTATTTCTGATCTCTGTTTTAATGTCAGTGCACTGCCCTTCCCCACCGCCCTGCCCTAGGATGTGGCTCTGCCCATCACAGGTCCTTTTTTGTTGCTGTTGTCCTACCCACTCTGGAGAGGGCCACTTGCCTTCTTAACAAGAGACAGTAAAGTTTCCCGCCAAAGCTTTTACAAGAGCAGGTTGCCGGCTTGTTCCCCGTTGTTGGTGGAAGAACCCAGAAAAAAATTGCATAATCTCTGAGAAGAAGGAGATCACCAAGGGCATCTGGCCCAGCCCTCCCCCTAGCAAAATCCCTTCCTGCCCAGGACCCCTGGGTGTCATACCTGACCTGATTCGATGCAGACAGCTGGCTCTGCAATGAGGTTCCTTCTCCCAGCGTCTTCCACTAGGGCCATTCCTTCTGGGTGTGCACCTTGGGCCCTGCAGAACCCTGGGGCCACCAGCCATCTTCTTATCAGGAGTTGTACGGTTATCACAACTCACTAGCACAAGGCAGGCAAGTGTCTTGAGGAAGGGGTGCCTTTTTCTAATTTGCCCAAAGTCCTGGTAGCAGCTGGGAAGAGCTGGCTTTACTTATCTGCCTTACTCACTGCTCTTTCTTTTTTATTATTCCTGACACCCAGCACATGGCCTGACAATAATGTTTGTTGAAAGGGATTTAGATTGATTTCTTGGAGGCATGCAGAACAAACTGAATGCCTCTTCTACATGACAGGCTTTTAGATACTTGAGGGCAGAGACCAAGTTCTCATGCGTTTTCTCCTCACCAAGCAAAACCCTTTATTGCACACCTGAGGTGGTTTTGGTTTTACCATCCTGCGGTTGGTCTGTCTCTCTTTTAAAATGTGGAGTCCAGACCCAAATGCAGGGTGCACGATGACAGATAATCCAGATGGGGGGAGTCGTGCTAGCACGTGTGTGTTCAAGCAGAGGCCGTGCCAAAGACACCTGAGACTTGGAGGCAGTGGTGGTGACTACTGGTGAAGGGATGTGCATAGTTTGGGACAAGAAAGTCCTCTTAAACCTGTGCAGTAATGCCCATGACTCCAGAGGAAATACCATTCTCCGGAGGATTTGGAATTGCAAGAGCTGAAGAAGGATTGGGGCAGGGGAAAGAATTGAGTAGGGATTAGTGCAGTTTGAGAGACTCAGAGGCCATGTGAAATTCTGTCCATAACATCGGGGACTGTCACGGGTCCCAAATTTTCACAAAGACCTGATTTCAAGGTAATGTCTTTTAGGGACTCATGGGATGGAGGACACTGCCAGCATGTTTCACTTAAAGAAGGGAGACTTTTGTGAGGGGTAAATTGATATTCAGGAAAGAGTGAGAGGACCATGGAGAAAATAATAGCTAGTGTAACTGGAACACATAGGTCAGGCACTGCTGTAGCTGCCTTTCATGTAGCGGCTCATTTAATGCTTGTAACGCTATGTCCATTTTGCTGATGAGGAAACTAAGACACAGCACGTAAGTGGTAGATGAAGGATTTGATCCTGGGCACACTGGCTCCAGTGCCTGCGTGTGTAAACACTATGCTAGGCTGCTCCATAAACGTAGTTGTGGGATCACAGAGGTGGCGTATGCAGGTGGGAGAATAACTGAGCTCAGAAAGGACATGTAGTGGAAAGAACCTGATTGTTGGAGTCAGACACACCTCGCTTTAAATCCAGCTCTGCCACTCATGCATGGGATCAGCTGCTTCACGTTACGGGCCTCAGTGTCCACATCTGTATAATGGGGCAACTGTCTCTACAAAGTTGATGTATGGATTAGAGAAACCTCATGGTTGTTGTTATTCAGGAGTGAAGGAGGAAGAGAGAGAGGAGTTGATGGGTAGTGCAATGCAAACAACTGACAAGGTTTCAAGGAAATGTCAAGTGCTCTAGAAAAGTAAGGGAGAATGAAGACGAGAGAAAGGGCTCTGTCAAGAACACTGGTGACCTCTAATGGTGCCATCTAAGAGGCTGGGATGAGAGCCGAGTTACAAGGGAATTCCTTGGTGGTGCAGTGGTTAGGACTCCATGCTTCCACTGCAGGGGGAAGATCCCTGGGGAACTAAGATCCTGCATGCTGTACAACGTGGCCAAAAAATAAAAACACACAAAAAAAAGAATGTTAAAAAAAAAAAGAACTGAGTTACAGGGGCTTTAAGAGGGAGGATATCAGCGGTGAAGAGATAGATGAAAACAGCAGTTCCGGTCCACGTGGCAGAGGAATTTGGTAGCTAAAAGGAAGGGTCAAAGTCAAACCAAAGATTTGAAAAATTTGCTTTTGCTCCTTAAAGCTACAAGTTTGTGCTTATTTAAATGGAGAACAGGTACTGAGGGGTGAGGAGGAGGCTGGAGGCGCTCGAGAGCAAGGCCACATCCCTCGGAGGCAGCAGGGGAGGGGCTCCAGGGAGCAGGGAGGACCAGACAGCGAGGAGTCGGGATGGCCTGAGGCCCCTGGGAGAGCATAACAAGGGGGGTCTGCTGAGAAAGGGTGAGGCGAGGCCATGGTGGGCCTGGGAGCTTGGGGAGCAGGGAACACCCAGACAGCGGCCCCAAGACTACGGCAGAGAGGAGGGGAGGCTAGCAGGGGCGAGGGTCATGGAGGGGCCATGTCTGCGGATTTTCCCCGGGCAGCTTTCTGTAACTAAGGCACAGGAATGGAGGGAGGAGGAAGCTACCAAGGTTTGAAATGGACACAGTGAAAGGCTGAGATGCTCTTGGAAGGTAACCTTGACCCTTACGACTCCTGGGGCTCTTGTCTACACTGGGGACGCTGGAGTCTCTGGTCCTCTCCACACCCAGCCGTTAATAAACTCAGGACCAGAATCTCTCACAGGGCCCGTCGTCCACAGCAGTGACCAAGTTCAATAATGCACTGGATTTCTTCCAGCTTCTGTCTACCCTGCTGTTCTCTGAAATCATCTCCTAAAATAAATCAACTGCACACGAGCCCTGACCTCAGGTTCTGCTCTCAGGGAAAGTAGGCTAAGATTGTTGGACAGTATAGGGTTTAGTACCCCTGAATTAAGATTTGGTTGTGATACCTAAGTAAAAATACATTGCTTTTTCACACGTGCCACCTTTTACTTTTTAAAAAATTTGTTTATCTCACCATAGCCCTGGAAAGCAAGTGAGGCAGGGGTTAGTATTCCTTTAGGATAAGGAAACTGAAGAGCAGAGGAAAACAGAACACTTTGCACTTCTCTCTAGTTTCTAAATAGGGTGGAAAAAAATCAATTATTTAAATGAGACAAAGTGAAAAAAATCACATTTTGTTTCAGTAAGTTATGCAAAAACAAGGTTATTAGGTTAGAGTTCATAGTTTGAAGGTCTAAAATATCAACTTTCCTTATTGCTCCTACTATTAGGATGTTCAATTTTTTAAGTCTCATAAAGTGGTCAAAGGTTTTGTTTTTGTTATTGGAGTATAGTTGATTTACAATGTTGTTAGTTTCTGCTGTACAGCAAAGTGAATCAGTTATACATATATCAACTTTTTTTAGCTTCCTTCCCCATACAGGCCATTGTGTTCCCTGTGCTATATGGTAGGTACTTATCAGTTATCTGTTTTATATATAGTAGTGTGTATATGTCAATCCCAGTCTCCAAAGGTTATTTTAATGGTTCCAACCTATGAAAAAATTATGTTTTGGGGGATCATTAAAAAGCAACTTTAGGGCTTCCCTGGTGGCGCAGTAGTTGGGAGTCTGCCTGCCGATGCAGGGGACGCGGGTTCGTGCCCCAGTCCAGGAAGATCCCACATCCCACATGCCGCGGCGCGGCTGCCCCGTGAGCCATGGCCGCTGAGGCTGCGCGTCCGGAGCCTGTGCTCCACAACAGGAGAGGCCACAACAGTGAGAGGCCCGCGTACCGCAAAAAAAAAAAAGCAACTTTATTCCATGGTTTTTCATTGTTGCCAAGAAGCTACCTAAGCGCTTGTGAAATTACCTACAACATGTCATTTGGGTGAGGATTGTGTCAGTTCTAGTTTTTAACTTTGAAATTATACTTTTTTCTTTACCCAAAACACGCATTTTATGCAACCAAGGACAACAAAAAACAAACATCACAACTACTGCCACCTAGAGATGATAATTTATTGTTTTACCATGATCCTGAAGAGAAACAACATAAAGAGAATATTCATTACAAATCCCCACAATTTCCTTCCCCCACCTCACTACTCTAAAATTTGTCAGACACCATCGGCCTCCTAAAATGGACCATTGACTATAAATGCATTACCAATTTATTTTGCTGCCATTTCTCATGACTGAAACTTTAGTGCTCAATCAAATGACTATTTTCAGTGGAGGAGTTTCCTAGCTTTAAAAAAAAACCTCACTTTTCCTCTAAAATTCCATTATTTACTGAAAGAAGCCATTTTAGAAATGTTAATGAGGATTTTAAATGAACAAATTCAATTTAAAAATCATTCACTGAACATCTACCAAGCATCTGGACGCTTCAAAGACCAGGGAACTGAAAAGACCAGGTTTAACAGCAATAACTTAATTCTGCGGATATACAAAGACAAGTCAGTTTCTTTTCATCTAATTTATTCTAAACTAAGAAACTAGGAACTGACAAAACAGGAAAGGTTTGTTTTACCCAGTCTACAGATAATAAACAAGACAATGCCTGAGTTAGCTCTCTATATAGATTTAGGGTTATCATGTTGACCTGGGTGTAATAACCTCTATTTAACTAAAAGTTAATAAAAATATTTATGTTCATGTTAAAATAATTGCTGATTTTGCTTGCATATCCCACCCCTTGCCCCTAAACTCATAGATTTTTAGAAAAAGATTTTCCTGTGTCGTCACAACCTGCTTCCCCCTGCCCAGCCCTCTCACATAAGAACCCCTGCAACTAGCAGAAGTACCTTTAAATCTAATATGCTTTATCCTCGCTCGGCAGACTAAAACCTTACTCTGTCAAGTGGCTGAAGTGGGGGTAGGGGGATGGGGAAGGCAGGCGAGCACTGGCCCCCAGCACACGCCCAGGAGTCTCTCTTCTCTCCCTCCACAGGGCTCCCTCACCACTCTTCTGCAGCTGGGAGTCTGGCCCCTACAACCCTCCCCCCGCACTCTCCTTCCTAGCAAACCTGACCTTGTCGGGAGACTAAACAATAGCGACTCGGGCAGCTGCCCGGTCCCTTCCCTGGACCAAAGGAACTTGAAACCCGCATCTGAAACGCGAATGAAATCCCAGTTTCAGCATCACCTTTCAATCCTTCACAGAACTTACTCTTTGTATCTTAATGCACTCAGCCTGGCTGCTTAATGAGTGCTTGCTGAAGGGAGAAAATTTAATTTTAAGACCAATTAACTTTGCTGATTACTATGTAATTTGAAGTGAGTCATGATTCTTTAGTAAATGGAGGTGAGAATCTCAACGATTAAAAGAAAAACAAAACAAAAAACCTGTTAAAATAACAGCAGACCATTGTTCAGAAGTCAACCTAATGCCCACTCTTTACCTTCCACTGTTTTAGGATAAGAGAAAAACATGAGGTTTGTGGTATCCACTGTTAAACAGAACCAGACAATATGAAACTAAGTTCTCATGTTAAGACATTCTGTATTATGAGATGTCCAAAACAGTTCCCAAACTTTTGTTTGACCTGCAGAATTGGAGATGGCTTACCTCCCTATAACTTCAAGTTTGTTTTACAAAGCTCTGAAAAGTAAAACAGATAATTTCATTTTTAGATATAATAAAAAATTAATTTGAATAGCAAAATAAGTAACTACTTTTCAATGTACAGTAGTGCGTCCATTCTAAAAATGAAACCTAAATGTTAGGGAAACTTTTCAAATAATACTTTTTATTATATTCTCCAGTAGTAGTTGAAATAAAAATCTACTCTAACTTCTAGGAAAAGATCTATTTATACCACTTAATTTCCTTTTCTCTGATTCTACGTTTCACTTTGCAATCTGCAGACCTTCACGTGGTTTCCCAGCTGGGGAACCATAGCCCCCTCATCAGTATTTGAGAAGCTGCGCAGAGTGGGACCCACAAACACATGGCTCCGCTGGTAAGTACTGCTGTCACTGTGTGACTATGTTTTAATACTGTTACTCCAATTCACACGATGACTCTTCCGTGAGGATGGTAGGATGAACCTGGTTAGCTAGCTTTAGATGAAGACGTCGAGACCCTGCAATAAAAGGTGATCAACTCTAGGATAAAAATTAGAAAAAAGTTCTTTCCTAGCTGTGAATTGTCACAAGCCCCTCTCCTAATAATCACAGGCCAGGGGAAGTGAGTGGGAGCAAGGAGGGTACACAGGAGACAGCTGAGACAGGAATATTGCAAAATGCTTCTCAAGCCTTCCTGCAATCCCAGGGACTGGATGCCTGTGTGTCTGTTTTCCAGGGAAGAGCCCATCCTGGTGTTTTCCTATCCCAAGTTTTCTAAACACAGAAATTTAAGAGTTAGTGGAGGAAACAGGACTACGTTTCACACCATTGGGTCAAGGTAAGTGGCCCCACTGGCCCTCCCAGGACATGCCCTCTTCTTGATTGACGGGGTCAGACCTTCTTTCTCCCCCGACAAGCTCAGAGAACCCATTCTACTTGCTTGAAATGGTGATCTGGCAGCTAAGCGGTCAACTTCCTGGCTTTGAAGAGAACACTCTCAGGAAGCTGCCGATGTTTCTAGAACTGTTCCATTTTACTGCCCTAGTCGCCTGTCTCTCCTAGCAATTCCACTCATCTCCTAAGCTCTTGACTTGATAAGCACCAAACTATGAAGTTTTTCTTCTCGTTTTCCCCTTCCTCAGTTCTGTGAACTGACTTTTTGTCTATGACCACATCAACTTCTTCACTACTCCAAAACTTTGCTCTTTTGGAGCGATGTGTTCTGTCAAATAGATTAAAATAAAAATACATTATCTGTTTACAGGGAATATACAGAATAACAACAGGGGCTGGAGGTACAAAACACAGACACTGACATTATGGTCATACAAAATATATAGAAGTACCCAACATTAACAATTTTTGTCAGAAGTTGTACATTTTGCTATTTCTTTAGCATTTCCCCATTTTTTTTTTCTTCTTCTGTGGATCCTCTGGAGTTAAGATTGAGCTTCCTCTGCAGTGTTTCTGAAATTCAGTACATGATTGGAACATACTGACGGAATTCATTTTCTGTCCAAAGCAATGAGTGCTACACATGAAAGTTTTCCTCACATATAATATTAATAATGTTTATTTACAGTGTGAGCTTTCTGATGCTAAGGGCTGAGATGTGATTAAAGGCTTTGCCATATTTATCACATTCAAGAGGTTCCTTCCTGGGATGACTTCTCTGACGCCAGGTAAGATGTGAATTGTCTTAGGTATCAAACGTGTCAACCTCTCTACATATTTAGCACAGTTTCACTTTTATGCCTTTAATAAAATACTAAGTGCCTTCCACATCAAGATGCCTCATACGTCTGTAGTCTTAGGCTTTAGCCTTGCCTGCCAGGATGAAGTAGAAACAAATGCCCCACAACTTTAAGACTTTTACTTCTCTTCCTGGCAAGGTTAAGTTACATTTTTAAAAACCCCTCAAAAGCTTCCACTGGGTCAACTAGAATGCTAACAGTTAACTAGCGTACTTAAACTGTTAACATACTTCAGCCAGTCGAGAACTTTCAAATGACTATCCTGAGCACTAATTTAGACGTCGTAAGCCTTTTGGGCCATGACTCTATTACACTTTGCGCTGAAGAGCTGATAAATGAATGCAATGCAGATGGTTTTAATAAACAGTGGTAGCCGGTTTTCTTCAGAAAACTTGTCTTCAAATAGCTGCTTCAAGGAGTCCATCTGCTGAAGATCTGGAGCAACGCCCATGGCCATCCCACAGTCAGTACGATGTCCCAGGAAATGGGAATTAAATGTGGGGCACAGGTTATAGTTAACTTCCATTAAAAAGAAATGATGGCTGAATCATGTCCGCATAAAAAAGCCAATGTGGGTGGACTTGACCAGTGTTCTTTCCCTCTTCACAACAGTTGGTGCTTCGATCGGTGTCTGGAGTTAAGCACCTCACTGCTTTCAGTTGCTTCCTGGCAGCAAAAGTCTTTGCTCAAAAGCATCAGCAGTTTTCTATGCGACCACCACTATGTCTCACTCTTTGAAGAAAATTCCTAAAAGCATTTCTTCTACCTTCCCTTACTATAAAAAGTTATTTAGATGTGCTCTTCTGGAGTATCTCTCCTGTTTTTCTTAAATTGGATGGATAGAATACTCTGGTCACCAGCTGACTTCCTTAAAGTTCCCCCAGGCAACACTGATGCAACTGCTTAGGAGCTACTGGGAAGCTGGAAGTTGCTCCAAGTTATAGAGAGAGGCCAGAGAAAAAGTGCTGTTTGGCCCGGAGCTGAGGCCACAGCTGCCCCCACTTCCATGGTTCCCCGTGAAGTGACACTGTCTCACAGGCTTGGGTTGCTGGCTAGCAAACCAGTGACGAGTGACAGTTTTAGTTCTTGACGGAAAATCTCAAACTCTATGTGAGGGGTCTCCCATTATGGGGCTAGTCTTCAGGTGTGTTCTTAGTCTGTTTCTAAGTCCCTGCAGGGCTGTCTACAATCATTTGCACGCTCTCACGAGCAGTTACCTCTACCCAAGGCCCTGATGACTTCCTATGTGACCCACGCTGCTTGGGTCTCTTGTGTGCGCATCTGAAAATGGTCTGTCGCTGGCTTCCACGCAGAAGCTAATGCATCCTTCTGCATAGATGATGGGAAAGGTCAAAGTTTCATAACCTCACCTCAGTCTCTAGTGATGAGAAACAGAAAAGACATTGCGCGGTATGACTACAATACGACCAGCCACATCTTAGCACGTTGGTGAGCTTCTCAGAGCAACAGACATTTAGTAATTGCCAGCTAACGATCTCAAATGTCTTTTAGAAGTTTCTGGAAGGTGTGGGAAAAAAAGTGCTCCCTCCAATGTTCCTTCTTCTGAAAAGCAACAGAAATCACATCTTTTGAACTTTAAAGTTACAAATGATTCAGAAAGTGCCCAAATCATCAGGTTGTTCAGCAGCTGACTGAAGAAGTTCTGGTCAAGGTCTTTGCCATCTTTGCCTTCGTAAGTGTTCACATTGTTAAGATGATGGATGACGACAAAGTCGTTTGACATTTCATGGTATTTACTCTCTGATCCATGTCTAGATAGTCCATGCTGGCGGCTGACCAGCACCCTTCGTTTACATTTAGGACAAAAATAGCATGCGACCCTAGAGCTTTAGCCACGCCTCGGGCTCACAAGCTGGGCCACGCTACCGTATTTCAGGTCCTCGTGACTCACAGGCCTTGTCACGAATGTACAAATCCTGCTAGAAGTCAGGCCTAATGAGCACTTCTCATGTGGTCAGCCCTGTGTCCAGGGCTGTCGGGGATATAAATACATCCCCCGACGAGAGAAGCATCTCTTTTGGGGAGTGATGAAAACTTTCACACACGGAACAACAAAAGATTCAAAGACAGTATGCAATCAAGTGCTAACCTGTGGAGAAACGCAGTTAGGAGTGCGATAGTGCTTTAGGGAATTCGGGGATTTCGCGAAGGGAGAGAAGTGTTTTGAATCACGGTTGCCATTTCAGTAAGATTTATCTCAGTCATGAGGAGGGAACCATCTACATCTGCAGCCGTCCTTTGGAACTGTAGACTGGTGCGCATGCCCTCTCTTTCAGGAAGAGATAGAAATCTTTGGTTTGATACTGACAGCGCAGTCCTAGATTTCTATAGCTTTGGTAGGCTACCAGCGACTGTACAGAACTTACCGTATATATACAACTAGTTTTGAGCAGCATGTGCCGATGTAGTTTTTGTTCAAACTGTCCCTCTTTTTTGAGAAATAAGGTTCAGCAAGACGTTGGCCAAGTAGGGCGTGTTTGCGGCAAGCAGGTTTTGAACCTCAGTGTCATTTTCACAGAGCCGATCTTAGTCTTTCAATTATGTACTGTGGTTGCGGAGAGTTCAAGAGCGCCTTAAAGGTCTCCTCATTACTGAAAAGCTTGACATTTTCCTGTGTGTGTGCTTCTATCCTGTGTGGAAATAGCGTGTGGATTATCCATCCCTATGACTAGCATTTTCCTGCAGGAGCTGTGGAAGAATTACATGCCCACAGACTAGGCAAAGGCAGAACACTGCTGATGTACCTGTAAGGATCCATAAGTGTGATTTTTTTTTTAACCTGTTGAGGCTTTTCTTCCCCCCTCCATGGGCACACATCTCTGAAATAATTTTAGAAACGAAAAGGGGAAATGGCTTATTGACAAATTCTCGCTTTACACACAGCTTTTCAGGAATGCTCCGAAAGCATCGAGGGAGGCAGGGCTGTACTCAGAGGCTCGCTCTCTGGTGTGGATTCTGTGATGCAGAGTGAGGGTCGAGCTCCGGGTGAAGGCCTTGCCGCACTTCGTGCACTTATAGGGCTTTTCTCGGGTGTGAATTCTCCGATGCAAAATAAGGTATGAGTTTCGGTTGAAAGCTTTTCCACATTCACTACATTCATAGGGCTTTTCCCCCGTGTGGATTCTCTGATGCTTAGTGAGGTCTGAGCTCTGGCTGAAGGCCTTCCCACACTCGTTACATTCGTAGGGTTTCTCCCCAGAGTGGATCCGCTGATGCAGAATGAGATTTGAACTGTGACTGAAGGCTTTGCCACACTCGTTACATTCATGAGGCTTCTCTCCTGTGTGGATTCGCTGATGCAGGACAAGGTTTGAGTTAAGACTGAAGGCTTTCCCACACTCACTACATTCATAGGGCTTTTCTCCAGTGTGGATTATTTTATGGCGAATAAGGCTTGAACTCCTTGTGAAGCATTTACCACATTCATCACATCTGTGGGACTTCGCTCCTGTCGGAACTTCTTCAGGGGTGTTGAAGTTTGAGCTCAGACTGAAACTTCTCCCCAGTCCTTTACCCTTTTCCCTTGGACCTCGCTCTCCTGTGCTGGGGTTTTTTTTTTCCTTGACTGTAGCTGGCCCTGGATCTCTCTTTTCTTTTCCAGTTTTCTCCTCAGGGTTTCTCTGCTGCCTTTCTACTACTCTGCCCTGCTGGTCACGTTTTTCTCCAAAATCTTTCTGGAATTTTCCTGTGGTCTCCCCATGTGATGCTGAGTCTTCTGCAATTTCAGCCTTTGAGGTGGACTCCTCATTCTCATTCCTGTTTTCACAGCCTGACACAATAAATAAAAAATACAAATAGCATCTTTTTCTTTTGAATATGTGGGTTACTCAAGTGACACTGTTTTCCAGGAAGCTTCTACCTGCCTGCAAAATGACCTCACAATATTAACTGGAGATAAAATAGTAGGAAGAAAAGGGAAAAAACCTAGGGACAACAAGGAGTAGAACTGGGAAATGAGAGGGCAGGCGAAGTGTGGAAAGGACAATGGAGGGCGTGTGCAGAGAGGCCGGGAGCGAGCAGAGGGAACAAACCAGGCGAGGAAAGAAGGAAGGGGTGAGGAATTAAGGAACGTAAGAGGTCACAACTCATGGTTCTATAATTTGGTCACCCAGTAATTAATCTGAAAGAATAAATACACATTAAAAAAATCATGGTCCAGGGACTTCCCTGGTGGCCCAGTGGTTAAGACCCCGTGCTTCCAATGCAAGGGGGGCGGCTTCAATCCCTGGTTGGGGAACTAAGAGCCCACATGCTGTGAGGCTAAAAAAAAAATTAAAAAAAAAATGATGTTCCAGTTCTAATTAAGAATTTATGAGTTAATAAAAAGAGAGAATGGACAGGTCTTTCCTAGAAAATGATAAGTGGTATTACCAGAAAGAAAGGAATGCAATTAATTTAAAAAAAGCAAATACTCTGCCAATTCTGTGAGATTTTTATTGACAAGGTGATAGTTAATAGGCAAAACAAGGAGCGCTGAACCTGGCAGGTTACACAGACCTTCAGACACAGAAACTAGTTTCTCTCCACCAGGGAGAGCAGCACAGAGCTGACAGTGCTCAAGCAACAGGGATGAGGGTGAAGAAGCTGGTTGGGGCATTAGTATATGTAACTGAAACCTGCACTGACAAACGACTGAGAACTACTGAGAACAAAGAGACTGAAAACAATTCCGGAGACAGCCCACAAAGGACGTAATATAAGACAAGATCTTACGAATGCAGAGCTGATCCTCTGATTTTAGCAATCTGCCTGTTAAAACACTGGAATATATTCTTATTGTGGACTGCTACATTCTATGTGCCACCCTGTTTTTTAAGTATAGACTAAAAATTGTTCAGTACAAAAACACTATTTTATATATGTTTACATTTGTCTAGGAAAAAAACAAACTATCCCAAATCTATTCTTTATTTACTTGGCCTTAAGAAACCTTTCCACGTGAGTGTGCACTATCTCAACGCAATCACTGAAGGAGTTGAGTATCTAACCCGACTTGAGTGATGAAATCACCATACATACTGACCTGATCATAAGGAAGAGGAAACTGGTCTACTTCTTTTGAATTCCAAGCCTAGGTCCTTGATGATCTGGATAGTTCCCCGGCTGTTCCCAATGTTTTGTTTTGCTTTGTTTTAAGTTAGCAAGGGGTAGGTACTACCTGGCTCACAAACAGAGATCAGTTTTTTGGCTTAATTTTCACCTCGTCCAAAGAGCAAGTACTAAGAAACAACAAACCCCAGTTATCCCTATGGTTCAAAGCAAAACTTGAGGTTTCTGTATTAACATCCTTTCTTCATAACTTCCCTTCATTCACCCTACCACTGCCCTCCCCAGGCAGAAGTCTTAGGAAGTGGCCTTCCCTATGACAGGACTGATCTGAGAGCTTCCTGCAGTACTATCTCCCAGGGGTTAAGACCTAATAGAGACAAATGGGACTGTTTGTCAACTGTGTCACCTTGTCTTATCTGGTTGATGCCTCTTAGAACTTCTTTGTTCTTACTACACACTCAGGAGCCAGAGCTCTTCACAGAAGATCACCATTAGGTTTGGAATCTGGGAATCCTGACCATAAGGGAGGTACAGGTGCAAGTTCATGGAATTATACAGAACTGTCGTGGAGCAGCGCTCACAGGATGCAAGACTGAAAGCCCATGGCAGGATGCAGTGTAGGTTCAGGAACATGGTCCCAAGTTAGGATTAGATTGATGATCAATTCTCACCTGGCCCTCTATAATAGGAAATACAGACACTCTCCCTGACAAAAGCACTTAGTTGTATCCACAGGGAATGAAGCAGAATCCTCAATGGTGACAGAGTAGTTGAAGAGGTGGGGATTCAGAACATAAAAGTATTTCTGCTTTCAAACAGCAAAAACTACATAGAGGTAAAAAGCCACCTGGAATCAGGAAGTCCCAGTACCAGGCTTTTGGGATTAAAGAAACTCAAATTGTTCTCTATCTGATCTGAAGAAACAGGCTCAGTAGTCTCTACCACATCAGAGATCCCAGAACTAACAGAAAAAGAGGCAATACAATCTTATCAGACAATAATCCTGCAGCCATCTTACCCTGGGAAATCACGTTCCCATAATTCTCCTGCCTGGTGTCCCTATTCAGATTCCTCCGAGCCAGGTTCTGACATCCCCATTCCTCCAGGATGAGGGACACGGCCATGTCCTCGATCTTCACCATTGCCTGAAATAACACGAGATCCCCACACTCAGTTCTCCCAAAGTCCAGGGACAGTCCCACTGCCCGAACCTGGAGTCAGGGACGGAGGTGACTGCAAACCTACAGGATGCTGGGAAAGAAAAGGTGACCACGCCAGGCTCTAGTGGACAGGTGGGAGTGGAGCTACTCTGTGGGCAGGGACATCAAGAGCCAGTGTCCTGGTGAAGACCGCTGAAAGAGCTCCAGGAAGAGGCAGATGCGAGGGACTCAGGAGGGCAGAGGGGCCCACAGCTCACCTGGGAATCTGCCGAGAACAGTGCAGATGCCATCGCCTGGTCTCTGGGACCCCCCTCGTGATGAGGGGCAGGAACGTGGGTGGCAGGGAGAGCTGAGGGAGGAGAAAGGAGCTGTGAGTGAAGCCAGCTCTGCTCTGGACCTCCCTTCAAAGAAGGGCCCAGGGGCACCCTCTTTCCTGTACCAGCATGCCCAATGTTCAGTGTTTAACTACAGAACTGAGAACTACAGAGAATGTAAGAAAGAAAAGGCATGACCTGTGTCTTCCCAAGACCTCTGTTCTTAAGCAGGAGTAACAAGGAGTCATAAAAGGGCCCTTAAAATCACCTGGTCCAACTCCTTCATTTTAAAGAAGGGGAAACCGAGGCCCCGAGAGGGTAAACAACTTGCCTAACATCATCCGGTTAAGAGGGCAGAGCCAGAACTATAATCCGGGTTCCTACTCTCAGCCACGGAAGTAGGTAACACTCAGCCCACATTCAAGTCTGGCTCATAATTTAATTTTCTCCAGTCCAACAAACAGTATACCAGGACTTCAGAATCCCATTCAGTTGTGGAAAATGCAACAGTTTTAAAAATCTTTAGTAGTAATATCTTGAAACACAGAGAAGGAAGGGGATCTTCTTACTTCTGGGTAAGTTTCAGCCATTTTTTGTCCCTCTACTTTTCTCCCTCACTTAGCCACAGTTTTTGGATAAAACACACACATGGTTCGAATGTCAATGAGACATTTACAAATGTATAAGGGTCTGGGTTGACACGCATCTAATAAAAGACGTCTACAATATAGGGTCACATTAACTGCGACGTGCAAGAAAAACTGGAAAAATTTTAAACGGCAAAATCAAAATCCTCCCTTGTCAAGTAATGTTAGATTTAGAAACGTTACTGGTGAACAGATGATGTTACTGTGCTGCAAAGATACTAGAAAAACTAATTTGAAACGGAATTAGTAAATCTTGTAACTATTTCAGAATATACAGCAATAATATAAGCTAAAGCAAAATGTAGAAAAAGATCAAGTACCTAGCACTTTAACCCTCTGAGAGTTAGGAAATGCTCTGGAAGATGAGCAGCACAAAGAGAAACTGAGAATAAGTGCATATGCCTCAATTCCTTCAAGAACTATTTACGACGTAACAACTGTATGTTCCAGGGTCTGGAAAGCTGTTACTCTGGTAACCTGAATCAGCCCTAATCTGGCACTTAAAACCACGAAGATCCTCCTCCGTTTCCTGACTTCACCTGGTGGAGTGTGGAGAGAGCTCACAAACCCTACGAGGACCTAACGGGACTGGGTGGACAGTGGTGGATAAACATCACAGCGCACTGGTTGGCTCACAAGGCTTTCTCCAGCTTACGAGTGCTGGCTATCTTGCAGAATGCACGGCAGACAATACTTCCTTAAGCTCTAATATTCCTATCCTGAATGTCATCATAAATAAACACACTGGTTAAGGACTGTGCCTTTGTCAACTCTTGCTGAACAACCATGCTTTTAGCATGTTATTTTTTTTTCTTTTACTGATATCCTAGGTATCAACTTTGATTTTAAAATTGGATAAAAATATTGTTAATATTTCCCTCAAAGGAAAAAAAATTCAACTGATTTTTATTTATATGGCCCTGAAATGATTTTTTTTTGCCTCATGTTCCTCAACCAAAAACAAAATATTTTTTCCATCCTTTTCCCATTCTTTGGAATTTTTGAAAGTAACCTAGAAATAGAGTGATGTTACACAGTATTTTATACATTTTAAATAAAATGAATTGATAAATGATCCTTTTAAAGATAATTTATGACATACTAGGGTGTTGGCTATATTTCATCTCTTCCTAGGACTTTCCTGTAAAAACAAAAAAACCTGCTAGACATCCAGAATACTAACAATTCAACAAATAATATAATGTCCACCCAAGTTCATTATGCACATTTCACTTACCTCCTTGGTAACATTATTTAACTCCTGAAATTGGTCTGTAAGTTATATTTCCTCTGATATTTAGTAATAACGACAATAGAAATAAACATGTTTCTCTATTACAGGCATTTAGCAACACAGAGAGGAGAGGGCACTCCCATCCTGAATAGTTTGCTTCTTTCCCCCCATGTGAAACCTTGCTTCTTACCCCGTGGTTGTAAGAGGCGGGGTTTCCGAGATGAATGCTTGAAATGGGACTGGGTGGCCTCATGAGGAAGGTCAAAGCTCGAGGACTCCTGTACTGGATCCAGAGGCACCATCCCCCTTGCGAGCATCTCAGGTCCATGAACTTGACCTGGGACCTAAGGACAAACAGGGTGGGCTTGTGGGTAAATCACTTTTTAAACAGGAATTTAAACAAGTGAAAAAAGACAGTAAATATACCAGTGGCTGCAGGAAGGACAGGGCCAGAATACTTTTTAATATCCAAGCAGAAGAGGATCAAAGCACCACAAGGACTATTAATACGAACTTTAAGTCAGTAACTTTCTCTCTGCTTCAGTCTCAAAGTCCACGTGCTGCTCACACATGACAGGTTTCCCCTCTTCTTACCTGCTGTCCTGATAAATCCAGCTCCAGATCTTCCAGAAGGGTCACAGCCTCCTCTCCACTATCGGGACGGTATTCCTGCAGCCAGACTTGGAGCTCCTTGGGCAGAATGGAAAGGAACTGCTCCAGCACCAGCAGCTCCAGGATCTGCTCCTTGGTGTTTATCTCTGGTCGCAGCCACTGGTGACAAAGTTCCTTCAGTCGACTCAGGGCCTCTCGAGGCCCAAAAGTGTTCTGGTAACAGAAGTGCCTGAACCGCTGGCGGAAGATCTCCGGGTCAGGAGGGGGAGACTCCTGCAGACTGGCGTCCTGCCCCCACACGTGCTCTTCCTCATCCTCCTCTTCGACCTTCACTATCACAATGCCGTCCTTCTCCTGGGCAGCGTGGGGGGACAGACCGGTGGCTTCCCTTGACTCAGCAGTCATCATTCAGGCTCAGGGACCTGACTTGATCCAAACAGGGTCTGTGCTCTCCTTTCTGTCCTGGGAAATGTTTTCTGATATCTGTTTCTGTACTATTCCTGAAGGAGTAAAAAAAAAAGTCATTGGTACCTTTATGAAAAGTGACCTGTGCTGTTAATATTTCATACAAGGCTACACATCAAGGCATTAAAAATGCCTCTGGGGGCTTCCCTGATGGTGCAGTGGTTAAGAATCCGCCTGCCAACACAGGGGACATGGGTTCGAGCCCTGGTCTGGGAAGATCCCACGTGCCGTGGAGCAAATAAGCCCGTGCACCATAACTACTGAGCCCGTGAGCTACAACTACTGAGCCCGCGTGCAACAACTGCTGAAGCCCACGTACCTAAGAGCCTGTGATCCACAACAAGAGAAGCCACCGTGATGAGAAGCCCGCGCACAGCAACAAAGAGTAGCCCCTGCTCGCCGCAACTAGAAAAAGCCTGTGCACAGCAATGAAGATCTGACACAGCCAAAAAATAAATTAATTAATTAATTTTTAAAAATGCCTCTGAATAGCAAAGGGGGAAAAAAAAAGCCTCCGGAGCCACACTGTTTTCCCTGTCACTCTAGATATTAAGGTTTGCAAACAAACTTCCAACTGGCAAATTCCCCCCTCAGGGTGTTTGCCTGAGCACCGTCCCTCCAGGAGGAGGGCAGGCTATGACATCATGTGTTTACACGCTAAGCCCAGTGAGAGCGGAATGTCAGTGGGGTGCCAGGCACCCGCTTCAGCAGCACGCTAGCCATCTTACCCCCTCCCACAACACCCTTGGAGCACCATCTCACAGATGACACGACTGCGGCTCGGACGACTCAAGTGATGTGCTCAGGAGCAGGAGGCTACCTACCTAGCAGAGTCAACACTCAAGCCAAACGCGAAGGCCAGGACTTACTAACCCACCGTCTAGCCGTTTCTATTATTTTTATAGGTGCCTTGGTCAGTACGAGATAATCCACTTTGGACAGAGAAAGAAAATATCAAAATGTCTATTTATATTTTAAAAGTGAGAAAAAATAAACCATATTTAATGTACAAATGGACACTACCAAACTCACTTGGTCTAAATGCTGAACTGCCACATGTCACACATGAGACAAGTGTGTGGGGGGGTGTGAGCAAAATGGGTCAAATGACACAAACTTCCAGTTATAAAATAAGTTAAGTGCTGGGGACGTAATGTACAGCATGGTGACTACAGTTAACAGTAATACTGTCCTGCATATTTGACAGCTGCTGAGCGTAGTTCTTAAAAATTCTCATCAGAAGAAAATAAAATGTAGGGGCTTCCCTGGGGGCAAAGTGGTTAAGAATCTGCCTGCCAATGCAGGGGACATGGGTTCAAGCCCTGGTCCGGGAAGATCCCACGTGCCTTGGAGCAACTAAGCCCGTGCGCCACAACTACTGAGCCTGTGCTCTAGAGCCCGTGAGCCACAAATACTGAGCCTGTGTGCCACAACTACCGCAGCCTGTGCTCCTAGAGCCCGTGCTCCACAACAAGAGAAGCCACCGCAATGAGAAGTCTGTGCACCGCACCGAAGAGTAGCCCCCGCTTGCTGTAACTAGAGGAAGCCTGTGTGCAGCAATGAAGACCCAACACAGCCAAAAATAAATAATAAAATAAAAAGAAAAATGAAAAAAAGAAAATGTAACTATGGTGACAGATGTTAACCAGACTTACTGTGGTGATCACTTTGGAATATACACAAATATTGAATCGTTATGTTGTACACCTGAAACCAATATAATGTTACATATCAATTACATCTCAAAAAAAGAGAGACAAGCAGCTTTAAAGATTCTTTCAGAGAAACTACAATTAGGGAAATACTAACGATGCAAATACACACAAACAAGAAAACTGCACAGCAATTTTTAATTTTTCAAAAAATTTTTTTATTTTTTGCGGTACGCGGGCCTCTCACTGTTGTGGCCTCTCCCGTTGCGAAGCACAGGCTCCAGACGCGCAGGCTCAGCGGCCATGGCTCACGGGCCCAGCCGCTCCGTGGCATGTGGGCTCTTCCCGGACCGGGGCACGAACCCGTGTCCCCTGCATCAGCAGGCGGACTCTCAACCACTGCGT